>NC_085067.1:1940427-2100229 GCF_963662255.1 Cinclus cinclus
GATAAGGAACATCCATTCAAAACTCAAAAGAAATATAAGCATCCATTCTATATTAAACACTTAACATGAAATTAAACTGTGAGTGGATGACAACTGAAAGACCAGCTAACAAAAAGACAGATACAATGTGAATAAAATCACTGGTTTTCAGGAAGAATTCCAAAGGACTTGTAGTAGGTTCTGTTTTGAAAGGATGAAGCCTACATTTTTATACAAAATGCAATTTTCTCTTATTCTGGCCTGGTGACATTGCCTCTCATAGCTTGTGGGCCCAATTCAGACTCTAAACTAAGTGAAACAGTTTCAAAGGATTTGGACATTAAAAAAAATAAAAAATAAAAAATGATCAAAATAAATGTTAGAGATTCCTTTTGCCTTTGTAGCTGCTGGCTGGCAGCAGTGCCTGGCTCAGAGCAGCTCCCACTGCCTGGCCCTGTGGCTGCACAGCCTGAGCAGGAGGAAGTCAGATCTCTTTTGAAGGCACTGACTGTCTCAGTGGCTATTTAAAACCACTCCAAAAGTCAGGACTGCAGTGTCTGACAAAGCCAGACGTTCTTTCTGTCCATCCCAGCCTGTCCAGTGTGTCCCACCACGAGGGAGGGGTGGCTCTGCTGGCTTTTCAAGAGCATCCCTGGCTCAGGAACTCTGCTTTGGTGGGCACGTGAGCCTGTGCAGTTCATTAACACCATCATTAATGGCTTGTTTTGCCCCAAACACACCCCATGGGAAGCACAGGTCACCTCAAAAGCACATTTCCATGGGATGGGAGAGGCTCGTGCTGGGTTGTGACTGGTGAAAAGGAGGATTTAAACACCCTGGAGAGCAGGACATGTCACTGCATCTGCCAAGTCACCCTACCTGGGACAGCTGAGCACTCCAGGGGAGGCAGTGATTCAGGGAGGAACTATTTCAGGGCTTGTTAAATAGCATTTCTACAGTGGGAAATAAATCCTGGTCACTACAAACTGACCGATTAGCCCTTGTCCAAACCTTTCTCAGCCATCTCCTTTTATTCAACACTAAATAAAGGCCCTGTTGCCAATGTTACCATATTTTTATAAGAAAAATGGCTTTGTTAAACTTTTAGATTATTAAACCAACAGCCTCACATCTCTAGGATTTAGGCACATGTCAGTAATACACCCAAATAATTAAGAAATTTCCTTTAATTGTCATTCTAATTAATGAATTAATAGGCTACATAGAAAAATTCTGGTTCATTATAACTCACATCAGTTTTTAAGCAGATTTGGTGAATTACTACCAAACCCATATGCAGACACATTCAGTGTCAAACCAAGATCTGAACTCAGTTTATAGCCATTAGAAATCACACATGCAGAAGAGATTTTTACATCAGTTTAATAAAGCAGAACTTCAAAGTGATGCACTTCCCAAATGAGCCCCACCTACAGGGACCATGTCAGCCCTGCTCAGCTGTAAATATAACCCCATAAAAAATCCCCATTTCTCAAAGGTGTTAAAATTCATTATGCAAAAAAAAAATGAAAACACTATTACACAGCTCAGCTGCAAACAGCCTATGAGATATGGAGTCATCACTAACAAAAGTAAGGTGTCCCTGAAGAAATCACAAAAGAAAACGTGCATTAGGATTTTGCCACTCTTTTTATGCAAGCAGGGAATTTTATTCCAGTAAGTGCTAGCAATAATCCAGCATTCAAAGTTTGGTGAATTAGGCCCTTTCAAACTCTTAGGCAGAATCTACCTTAATGGATTTTTCTTCTACATTCATCTTTGCCCAAAGGCTTCATTGTCTCATTATGTAAATGACCATTTCATATGAAAATTAAATGTTAAAGATGCTTTTTGTAGTTCTTCAATACTGCAAATATCACATGGACATTCACAATAATTCAGACTACGTACAACTTATAGAAAAAGCACCTGCTTCAAGGAATGGAACAAATTAAGAAATAACTTGTTTTTAAATTACGAAAAATTGAAAGTCTTAATTAGAATTAACCCACAGAACTTTCTTTTCTATACAGAAACTCAAACTGGGAAACCCTCAGGCAAAGAAGAGCCCTAAAGGAGGCCCCAAAAACCCCAACTGGGCAGTTCTGGTTTACATCAGGCTTGGAAATAACTAAAGTCAGTGGACAGAAGCAACTCTGCTGTTTGAAAATGCAACACTTGTCCTACCCTTCCTCTATCAGCTTTCTGTATCCTCACAGTGTTTGGAACTTCTTCTTGGACCAGAACAGAGCAGGCTTATTTTAATAATAATTAATAACCAAGTCATACTGATGTCATAAGAGCTCAGGAGTCATCAGACCTCTCATATACCAAATGATTTATACCAATGTATGACTTCACAACCCAAGCAAAGATACATTCAATTTTCAGAAGACAGTGACAGTTTTTGAATGACAGATATAAGTAACATCTGGGTTTCTAAATACAGAAAAAGCCTAACCATTCCTACCTCAAAGCAGGAGTGGTACAATAATCCTAATTTACAGAATTCAACAGACACTTCATGCCTCACCTCATCACATTACTTGTTAATGCTATGTTCTTTTTCACTCTCACAGGCTTGTCATCCCTTCAGAGGCTCATTTCTTGAATCTGATTTCATTTTCTTGAATACTAAAGAACTGAATGCCTTACTTATTTTATGAAAGGAGACAGTGGGCAGAGAGTTCCCTTGAGCAGAGCAAAGGGGTGAGGGTTGTTTTACTCATTCCTGCCATAGTGCCAGCAGCCAGAAAGCCTGCAACTGTTACAAGTCAAGTAAACAGGATTCAAAGTAGTCCCCTCTTATTATTTTTCTTTCACATTTCATTACAGATGCTTCATCTCACACTGAACAACTTCCTAGTTTCTATTTTTTTCCTTTTTTTTTCCCCCTTCTGTAGGACACTGTCAGGTAGATTTAGGACTTCATTGAAACAAGGCTTTACAAAATTCAAGCTGAACAGAAATCTTTTATAGAATCTATCAGGTTGGAAAATATCTCAGGAGGTCACTTGGTTCACCCTTGTGCTTGAAACTGGGTCAAGGCTGAACTCAACCAGCTTCTGGAAGGTTTTGTCCATGCAGAGCTTGGAAATCTCTAAAGATAAAAGTTCAACAACTTTGTCTGGACATATATATTTTATAAACAGCCTAGTGTTACAGGAGGAAAAACTAGAAACTGATGAGAAACCATAAAACAGCTGATGTCTTTGATGAAAATACCAGAAATAAAGCTCAGGTTTATGACCTCAGAGATATATAGGCATATAATCTAAAGAAATGTGTTGAGGACTCAGTTTCAGTCTACATCAAGATAAGAAAATGAATTACATATAGAATAACCTGATAATGGTCTTTGCAGTTATATCAAGATATTTAACACTGAAAATGAGGATTTGTTCAGCTTATCCCATGACCTCCAGCCCCATGGCTGGAATGATATCTATTTAAACTCCCCTGGCAGCTCTCCTGCCTGCTTTGATTGGAGTCTCCAGTAGCACACTGACAGGACAGAAATGCAGCTAATATTGTGAGCCTCCTCATATACAGAAACATGATTCACCTGAGAAGTGAGAAACCAGAGGATTCCTAACATTTACTGAATCATAATTCAACTTTTTGAGGGTTTTTCCCTTTAAGATGATCAACTTTTTCTTATTGATGAAACACCTATGTCCCTAAATCCTCTTTTCTCAGACTTGCATCACTCTGCACATTCAACACTTGAGCAATGACCAAGTTTCTGCCATGTTTGGGAACCATCTAAGAATTACTAAAAACCTACTAAAAGGATGCAATCAGCTCCCACAGAACCACAGCACTTGCAGCAGCCTAAGCAGGAGGCAATATTTACCACTAATTTCCAAGTTCTCAACTGGTATTTCATAAAGAGCCTCTGAAGACCACAAAAGGTATCTCAGGAAAGGAAATTTGTTGTTAGGTGACTTAAGTTCACCCTACCAGTGTTCCTCATTTCCAATAGGAAATAACTTGGGTAGTTCTAAGTAAGAGGCTGAAACCCCCAGAGTTCCCTCCCCTAAATTTGGCACCTGAGGTGAAGGAGAAAGTGGTGGCTGCAATCCAGCAGCTGAAGAATTACAGGTGAAAAAGCAACTCTCTTGTAACAGGACAAGTGCAGCTGTAGGAGAAGCATTTAAGAGTGCTGCTGGGTGAGAGGCTGGACATGTCCTTGGTCCTGGGCTGACCCCACAGCATGGGCAGCAGGAAATGGGGGATTCTGTCCCTCTGCCCTCTCAGGTGAGATCCCACCTGCAGAGCTACCCCCAGCCCTGAGCTGCAACTCCAGAAGGACTTGGAGCTGCTGGAGTGAGTCCAGAGGAGGCACAGGATGAGGAGGGATGGAGCAGCTCTGCTGGGAGGAAAGGGTGAGGGAATTGGGATTGTTCAGTCTGGAGAAGAGAAGCTTTGGGGTGACCTCACTGCAGCCCTCCAGTACCTGAAGGAGCTGACAAGAAACATAGAGAGATATTTTTTTTATAAGGGCCTGGAGTGCCAGGACAAGGGGGAACAGCTTCACACTGACAAAGAGTGGATTCTACTGGATATTAGGAAGAAATTCCTCCCTGTGAGGGTGGAGAGGTCCTGGCACAGGCTGCTCAGAGAAGCTGCCCCATCCCTGGAAGTGTCCAAGGCCAGGCTGGAGCAACCCGGTCTCATGGAAGGTGTCCAGAGCAGGGGGGTGGGACAAGGTGATCTTTGAGGTCCCTTTCAACCCAAACCAGTCCATGATTCTAAGAAGCATCTTGTCATCAGTTCATGGAGAATTCTACTGGAAGTTCCAAGTCACTCCTGCCTTTGAAGTACAGGTTCAGCAGAGACTACTGAGGTGTCCTCCCAAAACAAGCACCACAACTGAATGCCAGAGTTGTGAAATAATTACTGCTCTGTGAATTTGAGCAGCCACTTGCAGCTCTGCAGCTTTATAAACAGGAAGTGTGAAGCTCTGCCTTCATACCTGCTTTCATCATATGACAGAGCCCTGAAGCCATCAAATACTGGCTGACATAACAAGCCTCACTGTAGAATCTAGACTGTCTCCACTGTGGATTCTATTCATTCTGATAGCTAAAAAAAAAAAAAAAAAAAGGCCGAGAGAGACTTCTAGGCATTTTCACCACACGCCTCTGAAACTCAAGATTCAGAAAAGCACAGGTTTGTACCCATAGAAAATAACATATCCTGAAGAACCTTCACCTCCCTATCATGGTCAAGCTCTGGTTTTCAGAAAATAAAGCAGAACAATGCCTTTCGTGGAATACAGAAAGAAGAGAATAAACCACTGAAATGGTTCCCTGATTGTTTTTCCTAAAATGATGTCTGGGATTTTAAAAGTTCATTTCATAATCTGGAGTAATAAAAAGCAGTTTTCCATGGGCTGAAGGGCTGAGTCCATGGATTTGTCACCAGGCTGAGATTGACAGCCTCAACTAGATGATTATATATTTGCACAAGTTCTTCATCCTTTTGTCAGATTTATGACATCTGTACGCTTGAGGATGTTAATGATCAGACACCAGATATATTTGCCTTGATTTAAATAAAACAAATGCAGCTATTTTTCAAATTCAATCAAGACACAAAAGGTCATTAGCAAGATTTATCCTCTGCCCATCACACAACATTAGTCACTACTGGCACACACTCATCAACCTCCTCGTGGGTTAGAGCAGGATTTTGTTACTTTGATGGGCTTGGTGTTCTCCAGTTGCTACCATCTCAGAGACACACAACCAAGGAAGAAAACTGCCTTTAAAAACCATTATTCCATAAGCTCTCCAGAGGCAAAACCGGTGGGATTGATACACCTGCAAGTTTTGCCTCGCTGTTAGCTGGCTTTTTAACAGCATGTACATTTTCCAACAACAGCACTGCTTCTGTGCTTTCATTTTGCTCTTTTTCTCAGAGATCACTGAGCACAGGACCAAACACAATTAAATGGATTTATCAGCAGTCACTCATTTCTCCAAATTCAAAGCTCACTGACCATGCTGATGTTGTGGCAGTTCCCCTTCTTCCACCCTGCACTCATGGAACAAAAATTTTACCTTGCTTTGAGTAGAAGGAAAACTCTGCCTTTCCCTCTGGCCCAAATTTGACAGATCCATGACTATTCAACAACATTTCTTTTAAGTGTTTCCCCAACTCAATATTTAGCAGAGAAAATTTAGCTGGAAACAGCCTGAATTACATCTGCTCCAAGTAGAATTGATAGAAGCTTTGACTACAGATTCTACAGCTTCATAATTCAAAAGTATCTACATAAATTTCTGCTCAGTCTACAGTTACCTTCTCAAAGTTACTGAAGCAGAACACATTAACAGCCACTGGAAAATACAGTCCATAGGGATCTGAAATAAACTGGCCACCAATAACACACAGGAAGCTCTTTCCTAGAATTATTAAAATATTTCATATACAACACAGGGCAGTGCAGGAGCTGCTATGCTGGAAGTGATAAAAAGTTCTTTTTATAAAGTCTTATTGGCCCAAAGACAGCCCTTTGAGGAATTGGGTGTCAAGATTAGCAGCAGAACTAAAAGATAAGTCAGGCTTTAAGAGCACCATCTCCTTGGCAAGGCCAGAGTACCCAGAGCCTGATGGACACAGGGGTGGGAGAGGAGTGGGAAATCCAAGACAAACACTGGAAAACCCACCAAAACAGGACCCTGGCTGACTTACAGCACTGCCCTAGAAAGAAAATTGCTGTTGGAGCTGAGGCCTAAGAAAAAAGCAACAAGCTCAAGAGCCACAGTACCAGTTCATGCCACCACAAATTTAGTTTGATAAAATAACTGACAATTTTATGCTCAGTCTGGAACAAAGCACTCCTGACTTCACCTCCAATGACCTGCCCAAGGATTTCACCTCCTCACAGAGAATCCATCCTCAAAAGGAGGTCTGTGGGGTCAGGAATAGCTCTCCCCAGTTCTCATTTCATACCTTTCCCACAGCAACACTGCTTTGTGCCTCTGGCTACCATAAATAAGATGACCACAACTGGCAAAATTCATAAAAAGAGATGTCTAAAATAGCATCCCTTGCTTTCCACTGCCAGGCAGCACAGGCAGAGACAGATCTCAGGGAGGTTGAAGTGACTCCTGTGACCTGCACTGGTGGCCACAGGACAACCTCACCATGCCCATCCACACGGCCACGTCACCACAGCGGTGTCAGCTGCCTGTGCCACGGAAAAGGAGGAAAATAAAACAGCACGACTGTCTCCTCTTCAAGGGTGGAAAAGGCCATCAGCACCAGCACTTTCATCTCCCTGAGCAGAAGTTACATTTTAGCTACAGTTGCTTATATTGTGAGCCTTTAACCACAACTCCCCTCATCTTCACAACCTTTGGTTACTATCAAAATGGAATTGCAGTAAATGAAATTGCTTAAAAGTCAGCCTTATTTTCTGAAGCTGACAGAAGCAGAGGGTTTTTTTCCAGATATTCTGAACAAGTGAAATTCAAAGGGGTGACTCAAAAATATGATCACAGCATTCTGAATGATTGCCACAAGTACAGGTAACCACTACTGATTACTCATGAAGAATTCCCAGTAGAAAAATTTGCACAAATATCACCTAGCATAAAACTTTCTCAGCATTTAACAACGTTAGAGAAGGTGGATCTAATTTGAGATAAATGTATTTGGCTTTCTTTTTTTAATATGTACATTTATCCATTATTTCTGTTTGTGTCCACTGAAATGTCACAAGTACCAGCAAGGTTCTGGGGAAGTAAGAATGGTCTAACAAATAATGTTTTGATAACTGGCCTGTTTTATACATACAGTGATTCACTGGTTAAGTAAACAACAGAGTTATTTAGCAAAACACCAATTTATAACAGAGTGCCTAAAACAACCTTTCTGGTCTCCTACAGAAAAACAGTATTGAAGGTCTCATATAGAGAAGAAAAACATTAAAAAAAAAAGTATTATATTCACTGCACAAAAATAATTTCTTTTTAAGAAGAAATCAATCGTCCTAATTGTGAAGCATCCTGATAAGCTTCCTTGATTTTGAAGCAGTGTAAGAGTTTAAATCTAACTTTAAAATTCAAAAACAATTGTTTTTCCTTATTTAGGAACTTTGGAATATACATCGTGACCAAATGACTGTATTTTCCACCAAACAGCTTATTTCAAACACTTTCTGATATATTTAACTTCACACCTCTACCAAGCTGCATTTATAACTCCAGCTCTTCTAAAAATACGTGCACCAAAGCTTTCAAAGACTTCCCATACTTTCACTAGCAGTGAAAATTCTTCAGGGCTGTTATGTTTAGAATCTGTAACACGAGTGACTTTGAATCATACGTTTGTTTCTCCTGCTCGACACTACGTTGCTCCATTTCCCATCTGACACGGCATCCCTCGGAGGCTCCACCAGAAAAAAGAAAACTAGGAAATATTTAACAAAAACCCCATTTCAGGTCAATTTGCTTCTTTTTCAGTTAACACCCAGTGGTTCCTCCCAGTTCTCCCTTATCACTCCTGACATGCCTCTCACATGCAAGCAGGAATAAAAAGGGCAGCCATAAATTGGCTTGAGCTTATGAATTTTATCAGGGCTTTCAATATCAAACAGGTGAGCTGCTTTACCTGCACTGCATCACGTGAACTCACAATAGGGCAACAATTACAGACACCTGTCCTCCCTGCAAACCATCTACTGCTGAAAATTCCTGTCCCTCTTTGTCCTTGGACTTGGCTATCAGTTCCAGAGCCACGGAGCTTCCAGGGTGTAGCTTGCTGTCGCCTCGGAGCCCTGCAGCTGCAAGCATTCACCATTCAGCTTGTTTATGTCTTCCCTTCGCTAGTTCCTCTTTAAATCCTCCGGGAGGACCCTAAACCGGGCTAAAACAGCGACATCAGCCCCGAGCCACGCACGCCACATCCATCTTTCCATGCGGAGCTGCGGATGCGTGATCCCCGAGCACGGGGAAGTAAACACGAGGAGCGGGAGGGACGGCGGAGCTGTGTGACAGCCCTGTCACCCCGGGATGGCAGCGCTGCCCGGTTCATCCGGGCTGCCCTCGCACGGCCGAAGGCCCGGCCGAGAACGGCACCGGCGGCGGAGACCGGGCCCTGCCGGGGCCGCGTTAAAGGAGGGGGGGGGGAAGAGAGAGAAATAAATAGATAAGGGAAATAAATAAACGACGGGCTACGGGGGAAGGGAGAAGGGTGCGGGGAAGGAGCGCCCGAACGGCGCAAGTGCCTCCGCGCGGGGTCCGTCATGGAGGTGCCGCCTCACCGCCCGCTGGCGGGGGGCACCTCGGGGGCCCAACCTCCACCCACCCCTCCCGTCCGTCCTTCCCCGCCGCCCTCCTCTCACCCCTCCGCAGGGCCTCGTCGTAGCCGAGGAAGCCGATGCGGGACTCCTTGGCGCCCATGGTGCCGCTCAGTCCATGGCCGCGGCGGCGCCCGGCGGAGCCGCTACCGACGGGGGAGGGGGGGCGGGGCCGCCCGGGGGGGGCGGGGGGGGGAGGAGGAGGAGGCGGTGGCCGCGCGCCCGCCCCGCCGCAGCCTCCATCGCGGGGTCACGTGGGGCGCTCGCGCCGCGTCACGTGGGGCGCGGGCGGGACGGGGCGGGGCTGCGATTGGTTACCGCCGATACCCCCCCAGCTCCCCTCAGGGGGAGCCGCAGCAAACGGTCCGGGGTTCTGCGGGGCTGCGGCCTCGCTGGTGCTTCTTGGGGTTCGCTCCTCGGCCGCAGAGGAAGGAGATGTGACGAGGAAGGAGCTGGCTCTGCCCCGGCACAAGCTTTTCGGAAGGTGTCGCTTGCGAAAGCTGTCAGCGCTTCCCGTAGCGTGCACCGGAGAGAGGATAAAGGCTGCGGTGCGATTGGGCCCCCGGCGGAACGGCCCCAGGCTCCTGTGGGAGGGTGAGAGCCGCAGTACCCTCAAAGCGCAGAGGGAACGGCCCCTCAATCCCCTTGATCTTCACAGGGGATCAGCCCTCAACCCCCTCAAACCTCACAACGATCACCCCCTCGATGCCCTCAACGCCGCACAGGGAACGGCCCCCTCAATCCCCTCGGTCCTCACGGGGAACAGCCCCTCAGTCCCCCAAAACCTCACAGGGATCGCCCCCTCAAACCTCACAGGGAATCAGCTCCTCGACCCCCCAAAAATTCATAGGGGATCAGCCTCTCAAACCTTAGAGGACCACCTCTCAGCCCCCTCAAAGCTCTCAGGGGGAGCAGCCCCTCAGCCCCCTCAAACCTCTCAGGGCACGGTGGTTCTCCTCAAAAAGTCCTCTAAGTTGCAGGGCTGCAGGCATGGAGTGACAGTAGGAGGTTCCTGTTCCATTAAAATGTCTTTTCTCTGTCTGAAACAGAAACACGGGCCGAATTGTAAAAGGATTAAAACCACCCCTGCCCTTTGCTGCTCTCCAGCATGTTTGCTTTTAGTATTCAGCCCAGGACTGACACAGAATGGGAGGATTTCCCAAATGGCCTTGTTACAACATTGAGCCTGGTAACCTACCCAGGGTCACTCCCGAGCAGAAAATAAGGAGTTTGAAAGAAAACACCGATTTCTAAGGGCAGCTTGTTCCAAGGATTGTTCCTTCGCTGAAACAAAGCCTGTGAAAACACGGGTTGCGAGTCATTCCTGAAGTTACTGTTTCTGCACGGACTGATCTTGCCACATCGGAGCTGCAGAAAGGTCAAGCCCGAGTTGCTTTCTCGCTGATGTAAGTTCATGCGTAGGTATTTTTATAGCAAACATTCCAAACAAATTTCATATCTGATATGCAAAGCCAGGAATGCTGCTTACAGAGACACAGGCTCCAAGGCCAAATTTTTCCTCAGCTACAAACACACTACAAATGGAATAAGCTCCATAAACCCTCCTTCTATCTTTTCTGATTTTTTTTTTTTTTAATCTTAGATTTGTGGCATATCAAAAACCATATCATTTTCAAGCATAGAATCTGCCACAAAGGCACCTTTTACCTCTCTGGAATATAGGCCATGAGGATGAGGGGGAGAACTTAAGTCATTTTTTAAAAATATAAATTGGTGGAAATATACTTCACCCATCAGCCACCGGTTATGTATTTATCATTTAAAAAGTAAATGTAAAGGTAGCAGAGGAATAAGAGGATATATATCTCCCTGGGCATATATATCCTCTTATTCCTGCTCGATATTTCTTCACAACATAGTTCCTCACCAAGCAGCTCTCAGTTTAGATACAAAATAAACTCTTTAAAACATCTGAGGATGAATTCAAGAAACGTGACGTGTCAAACAAAAGCCTAAGCTGGCAATACCAGAAGCAGCTGGAGAAATCTTTTTTATTTTGTGATTAAGTGAAATATTCCATGGCATTCCTAGAGCCATGCTCTGTTTGTGATGGATCCCTCTCTTAAAAGTATTAATTATCACCTGAGGAGATGGGCTTTAATTCCTGACTTCTCTGTCTTGTTCCTGTGTGACCTTACATCCAGTAATAATATTTTAATGTTTTGGTTTCTCCTCTGAATTACAAAGATAATGACAGAGTCCCATTTTGCCTGGAACAAGCAGCGCTGGGACACAGCCAGCCCCAAACTGGCAGAGCAGTTAGAGAAAGCAATTAGAGCAGGAAGCAGCTTCAGTGGTGGGGTAAGGCAGCTCACACCAATTCCTGCTGGTTTTCAGGCCAATTTCTCCATGACTGTTTATCCTCAGGCTCTTACTAGAGAGCAACAGCCAACCCCTGAGTTCCAAGGCTCACCAGAGACCTGACCTGACACTGCCAGGCATGTTTTGTCTACACCCAGCACGAGGGACCCTGCCAGGACAGCTCTGACCCGATGTCTCTGCAGCCACCACAGTTGGTAAAATTATTCCATTTTTATCTCTGATGTCAGAACCTCTGCTTGTAGTTCATACAAACCCTGCTCTCAGGCAGCAGAGATTATCAGGCAGTATAGGGGGTCTAGTGACAGCTAAATCATGAAAAAAATGGATGACTGAAATTATAATTACGAATCGGATCCTGCCAATAGCTTATAGTCACAAACAGCTGACTGGGTATTCAGTGCAAATAAGGAAGCAGAACCCTCTAGTGAGGAGTTCCTTCTACTCTGGGCAGGAAAAGGGATAGGAGTGATGGTTCATAATGATGGCTAACATTTCCTATTAACCAAAAAACCCAGACCTCTTCCAAAGAAAATGTATGACACTTCAAGGAAAACCCAACTAAAGTGGCACCCCTCATGTCCCAGAGGTACAGAGGGTGTCCAAGAGGCAGCAGAATTTTGTTTGAAGAACACTTCAAAATCATCTACTGGATCCATTGTACACACCACGGCCTGCACCAAATTTAATCACAAAGATACTCTGGATTGGAAAGCCAGGCTGGAGTCTCCCGATGGCAGTGGCTTTGTTCAGATTAAATTAAGCATGTTCTCAAAGGCACTGAAGCAGGAACCCAGAGATAAGGCTGTGTGTGCTAACTCTGGATTAGATCTGGCAGTAAGTTTTTACTCAAGTCCTATTGGGGAGCACAAGATTATAGATGCTGCTGCTCTTTAAATGCTGTGTCAAAGGTAAATCAAATTAAGATACCTCGAATTTAGACTTGCATTAGATGAATTGAGCTCCTGTCGTGTCACAGAGAAGTGCTATGTATGCAAATCGAACTGGACACGTGTCCTTTGGATTGCTGGGATTTATTTAATTATTCGCTAATCAAAAACTAATTCACAAGCACTTAGCAAATACCTTTAAGTGTCTCTGCATCACTGTCAAGGATGGGAGGCAAAGCAGGTGCTCACTGCTGCACAGGAGCTGTGGGAGAGCCTGGCAGCACAGCGGCTCTCGGGCTGCACGGGGGCTGCTGCCGTCCAAGGCTACAGAGCAGGGAAAAATCCCCACCCTCCAGCTCCAGCTCAGCCTGCAGCAGGCATCTGCAAGGAGAAAGGGCTTGCAGCTGCAGTGCCTGAAGTCAAAAGGGATGAGCCAAACAACAGAGGAACTGCTGCAGCGGCTCAAAAACACTTCTGACAAGAGCACCGTAAGGCCTTAGGATTTCCTGATTCACATTCACTAAAACAGAAGACAGAAATGCAACTTTGCTGTTGGCCTCTAAATCTGTGCCTCTTTCCCCAATATCTGTCTCCCTACCCTGGGATATTGTTAATTTTTTAAGGATTGTTCTTGGCACTGGACAAACACAGGACAACTTTTCCCCCTTCCTACTTCAGACAGCCCTGATAGTGTGGCAGAGCACATCCCAAGTACCTGAGAAGAGAGATCAAGATGCAGTAAGAGGATTCAATCAAATCTGCAATGGTCAGAGCTAAATAGTTTCATATCTAATTACAGTGAACTGGTAAATGAGAAAAATACCCTGAATCATTATCTTCCAGTTTGATTCTGAAGTTATCAGCAAGAGAGGAAATACAAAAGGCTTCCTCAAAGAACAACAGAAAAATATTAAAATTGAAACTTCTATCACATCTCACATTTTCTAGGAAACAAGTGGCTTAGAGTGGTGGCAGAGGGTGTCAGATTTATATGAACTCTGAGGGAAATAAAAGGAACAGGTTCTTACCAAGTCCCTCCTATTGTTATCACGTCAGCTGTACTCCCGCACTATTGCCAGCATGAACTTTGTAGTGGAATACTGCAGGGGAAAATTAAAAAAAAAAATTAAATGAAGTTAAAATCATCCCCCTTGTTGAAGGGACATGTTAATGAAGGCAGCAGCCAGGGGACTCTCAGAATGAGATGACTGGGATTTTTTCCCTCATTTCCAGTTTGAGGGCACTTCTCTTTTCACACCTGCCCTAGAGATCCCCTCTTCCCAGCACTCTCCTGACTTTCTGGAGCAGCTGCCCATGTCCATCCCCCGACACAGCTGCCCCTGCCCCAACAGCCAGGCCGTTGCCCTGGCATCACACCCTGCTGCTTCCCAGCAGCAGCAGACACCTCATCCCCTCCTTTTTCCTGGTGAGTTCCAAGCGGGGCGGGGACACGGGAGAGAACAACGCGTCCTTCTGTCCCAGAGGGCTGAGCTCCGGTGACAGTGAGGTGCGGGGGTGACAGCCCTGCTCTGCACACCCACACGTGCCAAACTTCCTCCTGTACATCAGGTTGTGGCAGATACGGGAACAGGGCTTGGACAGCACTGCCCAGGCTCTGGAAAAGGCAGCAGGGGAAGTGGGAGCATCCCTCAGACCTCATCTGAGCAGTGGGCTTACCTCTGTTTAATTCTGGCACCCCTTTATGAGAGAATTAATGGATGTTTCTGCTGAGCCACCACTTACCCTGGATGTTTGTGTTCAGGGAGCCCGTGACAGGTTTAAAGCTGCTGAGAAGTGCTGCTCACATTACTGCTCAATCCATAATTTCAGCTCCTGTTATTAATAGTGGCATCTCCACAACCCAGGAAAGCAAGGCACGTCACACGCACTCACAGCTATTTTAAGGCTTGTGGGTAAGCAGTCCCCCACTTTTCCTGCAGTTGCCTTTGAAAGACAGAGAAGAAAACAACATAAGGCACCCTCCACTCTTGATATTCTCCTAAGCAAGGCTTCCCTGTGTGTGGAAGAGTGGCACAATCACACTCTAGGTCCACAAAGAACAGTGACAAACTTTTTTCCTGGCAGACTTTGCTGATGCTCCTCCAACCCAGGAGTGATGAGGTGCCACAGCTAATGGCAGTCACGAGATAAATGTAATGGATATTTATAAAAATATCACGTCCTTCCCGATTTTCTATCAACCTGTTTGATTAAGCCTTATACAGGGAAAGTGTGACAGAATTAATCAGCCTGCTGGAGTGCACACTAAGGGAGCAGATGAGCTTTGGCAAGGCTGTTGTTAGCACTGAAAAACTGTGACAAAAAAGAGGCAGACTGCAATCCAGACGCATGTCATTCAGAAAATGAGACATGCTATGATTTATCAACGTACCAACAATTGATGGGAAGAGAGATCTCCTGTTTCAAAGTGTTGTCTCTGTGTAGATTAAGAGTAGTATCTGTCATCAGGACACAATGGGAAAAGAAATATGTTTGATAAAAGTAATCGTGTGCTCTCCTGTAGACAAAAACCATAGTGGTGTTGAAATGGAGGTAAAAGATTTCTCTGCAGTTCCATCCAGGGCAGTAAAGAAAAAAAAAAAAAAAAACAACAGCATTGTGACAAGAGGAAGTGCAAGTAATTAATACCAGAAGATCAAATGAAAGGAGTGGCTTTGCACAAAGTGACTAATGTTGACTCTGCTCCAGGAAGGCCCAGATTGCATCGTGGAAAGAGGAGCTTGCATGGCCCCAGAGCACAGCGGGCAGGGACTCGCCACGGTGGCACCACGGGACACCTCTCCCCTGCAAAGAAAGAGCTGCTTTCTTCACAGCTCAAAGGCTGCTGCTCACAGGGTCCCCAGCACTGCAGCAGTTTGATTGTTGTGTGCAGAGAAAGCAACACCAAAGCATCAAACACGGACCAACTCGGGGAGCATTTTGCCAGCAGCTGATACAGTGGGAAGTGCATCTCAAAACAGCAGGGCAGCAGAGCAAAACAAAAGCCACAGAGCCAGGACTGTTGTGTCATTTGGCACATCCTGGCACTTCCCTTAATTCTGCTTCAGAACTTGCAAGGGAAGGCCAAAGCTTCTTATTTGCTAATTAAGGTTTCACACGATTCAAACATTGAACAAAGGACATCCCCAAACAGAGAAACCTGCCAGCCTTCATGCCCCTGCCAGCAGGCTGATGTCTCAGTTCTGTGCTCTCCCAACACAGAGCGAAAGAGCTCTGGACAGCGGCATATCCAAATGTACACACACACATTTTCATGCTGGCATGCACACATTACCTCTGATTGGGTTCCAAAAGTTCCACCTCCCTGTTTTTGTTAAGGACACTCCAGACACCCTACAGACAGGGATGAAACAGGCATTAAAACAGCAGACCTCTATTTTATGGTGTCATATGGCTAATAATAGTAATTAAGGATCTTAAAGTCCTTTATCAAGAGGCATTATCTAAGATGGCATCATGCCTGTAATCAGAGTCAATGAAAAACTGTTTGATCAAGCCAAGAAGGCAACTAAAACAGTCTGATGAGTTGCCATCTGCTCAAGCCACCCACCCCCTGAATCCAGCAGTGAGCCACTGCAGGACACTGACAACCAGGTTGTTTTCCTGTCATTTCAGCTGAACCCTCAGTGCCTGTTGATGTGCTCCTGAGGACTCCCAAGCCCAAACATGACCAGATCACTGCTGGACACGTAGCTCCGACAACATTTTGCCTTGCCACTTTTGTGGATTGATTGTGCCCATGCAGCAAGGTAAAGCTTTAGGGGTTAAACAGAATTTTGCCCACCATATTGAGTATTTACATGTATATTTATTTTGTAAAACATATAGTTAATTGATCAATAAAAGCTTTTGGCACTCACTCAGCCTCTGGGTAGAAGTCCAGCTACTCCTAGAAGAGCTTTTGACCCAGCAATTGTAATCAAATTTAGGCCTGGAGTATGGAGTAGACTCTTGAGCAGATTCTTAGCAACAGAAGACAAGTTCACAGTAGATGGAGGTTGCCAAATTGTCACAGTTTGAAAAAGAAAATTGGTACATTCAAGGAAGGAGCAATTTGAAGTTCTTATAAAGCACTTGGACACCACAATGATGGGCAAGAGTTTCTTCACTCATTTCGCTTTCTCTTATCACTTCCCAGCTGTTTCTTCCACTTTCAGGTAGGTTCAATTTATCCTTCTATTTTTACCCACACAGTTCACTAACAGCCTTCGAGTTGAGATTCTTCTGGCTTTAGTGATGAGGTGCCAGCTGTGCATCCCTGCAAGCTGGTGCACGTACGACCTTGAAAATTTCTGGGAGATGCTTTTACACAGTTTCCTATCTCCCAGAGAGCATCTCTCTGTTTTTAGCTTTAGATATATATCATATTATAACATCCAGAGCATTGTGCAGACATTACCCAGTCAATGCCAGCCCAAACCCCTCCCAGCCTGTACCCTGTTATTGCCTAAGTAACAGCTCCTCCATTCCACTGGAGCCAGCCCAGGGAGTTCTTTCTGCTTCCTTCTCTGCAGGAATATTAAACCAGAATGAGAATGAAGAGAGCTGTTAATTTTATGTCATGGCAAGTAAGCGAAGGTCTTCAGATCACACTTTCTCCTCAGTCTTTTAATTGCAAAATTATGCTTCAAGATTTGACACAAGTTTCTCACCTCCTTATTTTCAACTTACTAGCAAGCAAAACCAGACAAAACGTCTTCTTTTTTTTTTCCTACTCTGCAGAGCCTGTTAATTTCAGATAGGTGAAATATTGCTAATTAGTAGCATATTCTGACAGAACTTGATTTTACAGAGAGCTACGTCAAACTAAACCAGATGAAGGGTCAGGATGTGCCAATCTTTTCGTTGTTGTCGCTTTGTGATTTATGTACCCCCTTCAACACGTGCCCTCCCAGGTTCTTGGAGCCCTTGGCTAGCACTGCTCAGCTGCTCCACAGTTATTCCTCACACCACATCCAGCAAGACATTCACAGCACGCTCTTCTCACATTTTCTCTAAACATTAGGTACAACAGCAGAAATAGAAATTGGAGATTTAGAAGCAAGAGACACAGGAGTCTGGGTGGAAACAGATGACTAACAGAATTTATGCTAAATAAAAACACGAAAAGGGGTAAAAAAAAAAAGATTTCTGAGCAGACATAATACCTTTCTTTTTATGGATAAGCACTAATCTAGGCTCTAGAACACTCTCACTTCTAGATATGATGATTAGTAACCTGTTCCTAATTTCAAATTAAGTTTTAATGAAAATAATGGAAATACTCCTTAAATAAGTTAGAATGTAATTTCCTGTGGTCTTCCTCCAGGTCCCACATTTTTTACCTCTACCAGGAGACTAACTCCACAATGCTTGACCAGCAGCATGCCATGACCCTTCCCTGTCATCCCTACAACCATCCACATTGTCTTTCCTTTTGATTAAACTTCACCTTCCACGATAGAAACTCCTGCCCTGCCTCTGGGTAACGCCCTGCACAACAGGATCTGAGCATCTAGAGGCCCCACCGGGAGTTACACAAGCAATAAATCGTCAAACCCCATTTTTTTGTGCAGATTAATGTTCTCCAAGTTACTCCTGCCATAAACTATAAACAGCAGAAAATGCACTTCTTTGCATTCCAGCATGTTGTGGGAGATCATAAAGGCACTTAATATATTATTTAAGCCATTTAAGCGAGATAGCACAACTGCTGTAATTAGCAACAGCTCTCCAAATCCCCATATGCCAGACAAAGGCTCACATTCAGCATTTCCAGGCTGGTAGGAGGGAATCAGAACATCACAGAAATGAAATCCATGCCCTGCTTTTTTTTCCTCCTGCCAATCTGAGCAGAGCCTACATTTCACTACAGCTACTCCCCTGCACCACCATATAAGAGACCCAAAGCATAACAAAGAAGACTGCACTTTTTTGGGCTTATTTTAAGAATAACAGGCTACTCAAGGCTTTAAGAAAGAGAAATGAAGCCTCTTCTCTTGACAGCTACATTCTGCAGGCTGGAGAACTTCCTTGCTTCTCCCTTTGAATAGAACCAAAATACAACAAAAACCAAAACCTGACTTCCTCTAGAAAATCCATGAGCTGAAGTGAGTGTTAAGTGGGAATTTAGAAGCACTCCAAGCAGAAGGCAACCTCTGTGCAAGCAGGGTCAGGCACGGGGCAGTGTGATGGGAGGCACAGGGACAAGAGGAGAGGCAGGATGAGCACGCAAAGGGCAGCGGTGACAGCACAGGGACGAGACCTGAACGCTGCCACGAGCCTGAACTTCACCACTCCGTGGAACCTCAGGACACATCAGTGCCCAGAAGCCTCATCCTACCACGTGCTCCCTGGAACTGCAGCCAGCTGGACATTCCCGTGCAAAGAACATCTCTGGGGACAGGCACCAAAATCTTCTAAAGGAGAGGGAAAAGATACAGAACTGAGAGCCTCTGCCACCAAGGGAGGCTGTGAAATTGGGGGTGCCATGGCTCAGAGAGGGGAGATGCCATCCCCTGCCCCATTCCCCAGGCACCACCAACTGGAAAATGTGTACCAGGCTTATCATTTTACAGGCTTTTCTGATTCACTGGGGAGAGGAAGTGACCAAGGCTAGTAGCACCTAGAGTTCATATTTCATCATCCAAAAGATTAACAAAAAAAGTCAAATTATTTTCAAAACAAAGAGATACCCAGCTTGTTACAGATTTGATTTTGTAAGTAGCACCTAAGGGATGGGCTCATTAACATCTCATTAATAATGCCTATTTTAATTTGCATAAACCCCTGAAAACTTATGAAGCACAATAAAAAGAAAAGCCTTTAACTATCCTGTTTCTCAAAGGGTACAAGTTGAAGAAGTGTGGAGGAAGCTGATAATGCTCTTTCAGTTCCTGAGGACTTGAAGCAGCAATAAAAGTTACAGGACATTAGCAAACACCAACAGTCAGCTCACAAACAGCTGGCTGAGAAGCTGAAGACAAACATCTACAGAACTGCTGAAGCATAAAACAGTGCAGGAAAACCTGAAAACACAACAAGGAGAAGGAACACCAGCACCAGAAGTTGGTCACGGGTACCTTTGGGCACTCTGTAAGGGTTGGCTGCCTGTGTCTCCAGTCTGGGATCACTTGGAACACACCTGATTTTGCCAGAGGTTGATAAAAGAGATGCAGATGTGTTCATGGTTTCCCCATGCCACTGGTCACCAATCACACTTGTGTTTAAACCACATTAATTGGAAACAAGTGGTTAAATGAGCAACTCCCTACAGGTACCAGAATGGAACTCCTCTGGCAGTTCAGGTACCTCTAATGATGCCACACAGAAACAATAACTGTTCCAAATTCTCTTTCAGATCCTTCCCCTGACACAAGATTTGTTAACTGGAGCCAATAGGCACCCAGCTGCAGGGAGGAGATCATCTTCATCGAACCTAAGCACCAGGAAAGGAATTTCCAGATGGAATTAGCCCAGCTTTCACCCCTACAGTCTGAGCAGTTGCTGAGTATCGTTAATCATTCCATCAAAAGGAACATTCACCACCCTCCTGGTAAGAACAGGTTGCTGCAAAACTTTCCTCATTACAGTTCCTAGTTAGCATTACACTGCAATACATCTGGCAACAGTGTTTGGGGTTGATGTTTCACTAAACCACAGGTACAGGCAGCTGGTTTAAGTACAATGCAAAATACCTGTACATTTATCTGTGTTTATCAGCTCTCCTTCCTGTGACCTATCAGTACATAAATACTATATCAGATGCCTGCATATATTATATACACCAGACTCATCACATTACACGTGGTAATCATGTTAAATCTGCCCAAAGCAGAAAATAACAACCAGCAGCAGACACAGAACATCTTCACAACTGCTTCCTTTTTGGCTCCATGCCTGCTCTGCACTGCAAGAGCTGCTGCACCAGAGGTGTTGGTTAATGTTTGCACTTGCACAACTCCTGGAAGATGAAGGCACTCAAATAGAGAAATTAATATTCACAGGAGAGCTGTCAGGGGAAAAGCAAGAGTTTTCCCTAAGGTGCACTGTTTCAGTACTGCGTGTTTGATTGGCACTTGGGCTCCTTTCCTTCACGGGGAGAAACAGGAGAGGAATAATCTGTTTGTACTCTGAGTTTTCCCATCCAATTAGAACATCCTTTTAAAGCATTCCTGTTGTAGGTAGGCAAGATAGTCTGATAGATTTCCAGAAATGTGGTTTGTCTTATACCACATTCCAGCAGGAGAGGCTTTCAAGGAAAAAACAGCGTTGTCTCCCAGAAGAGGGGGAAGGACACAGCCAAAGGCTTCTCTTGTGCCTAATCTCACAGGAGTGAACCAGGGTGATGGACAACTTCTAAATACAGCAAGAGCCTCAGATGAAGGCTGGCCAGAGAAGTCCATCTGTGCCTCCCACTTGCATATCCCTGGCTTTGGCTGAGCTGTGAGTGCAGCCAACACTGAAAGGGAGAACAAAGACTTGGATTTGCAAGGGGAACTCAAGGCCCTCTCAGTCCTCTGCAAAGCAAAGTGTACACATGATAAGCCAGGAGAGCCATTCCATGCTGCAGTCACATGCCATGTGGAAGCTGTAATCTCACAAGGACACAGATATGGTCATGCAAATATGGGTTATGCCTGTGCTAATAACCAGCTCACGTCCTTGGAGCTCCCAAATGGCTTTAATCTGGCTGCTAATGTAGGTGAAGGCTTGTGCTGGAGAAGCTTCATTTCTCCTGGCTCTGATCAGCCAGGAACATGCTACCCTTTGGCACCTTGCCTGGAGAGGTGAGGACATAAGCTGGCTACTCCTTGGTTTCAGTCTTTGCAGGTGAGGAGGAGAGGAGCTGCCTGTCACAGTGGGGACAGGTGACATGACTGCAGGCAGCAGGCACAACGAGAGTGCAGCTGGGAACAGGCACTGAGAAACCAGCTGCATTTTCAACACCCTCTTCAACCAAACCACTTCTGAGTCCTCACAACAACCAGGCTGAGGCAGCACAGCTACACTCACAACTATCACCTCTGCCTCCCTCTGCAAAGTTTATCTTGTGTAAAATAACACCTAACACTGTAAAATCCTAGCGTGGGTTAAACAATTGAAATGTACCTCAGATGGTCCAAGCAAACCTCACTGCAAAGTTAGCAAGAAATTGCCTTTGCAAAATCCACTCAGCACCTGCCTGTGAAAGGCTCCTGCATCCAGAGATGACAGTGAAATTCAGACAAGGGGGAGGAAGAAAGCAGACACAGGAGGGAAAATGCCACGGACATCTTAAGGGGAGGGCTTGTCTTAATGGATTTTTGTCATTGAATTCAGCCATGGGTAAAGCCAAACTTTCATTAGACAGCCTGGGAACAAGGACCTGCCTCTGATTCAAGACCCACCCTCCCGAGGTGATGGCTGCTCTGGGGATTTGGCTCAGCAGGAGCTCAGCACCACAGGCTGCACGAGGAATTCCTGACCGAGATCATCCCAACTGCTGCCAAGAGCAGCGCCGGGCCCTCGGCACAGGGACCTCAGAGAGAGGGAGAGAGAGAGGCCTTTGTGCAGCCTGGGGTGACTGCGGGTGCCAGAAGCAACCTGGCACAGGAGCACAGCTGAGTCACAGCTGCAGCAATTGCACCAATTGTCCCAGGGACACAACAATTGCACTTGTCTGACTGGTCAGGACATGATGGCAGCACAGTGCAGTTCTCTTTATGAAAGCATTTTGCCTGGAAGTCGATTTCCAAAACAAAATCCCTTTAACTCCAAGCCTTTCCAGGCTTCTCCCTGGCAAGGGCAGTTTACTGAGAGAGGTCATGCAGGAGAGAGAAATCTCACTGCTGTTGGCTTTCACCATCACCTGGGAAGGAGTTAACCCTGCCTTCCCATTACACTGAGATGAGGATTGAGGTCTCAGCTCCAGCCAGCTCCCTAAGAACACCCAAGGTACAACAACACAACAGCACAAAGTCCCCGTTCCCCATCAGAATAAAAGCTGTGCAAAGGGTCTGTGAGTGGTTACACTCCCAAGGCAGACCTGGGGAGCAGAATGAGGAGGAGGATGGCTTGTACTCGGGTGCACAATCCACATCTTGCCTTCTGCTCCTTGGGGGGACTTTGTCTCCCTCTTCTCAGGGTGGACTTGAAGCAACTGCACAGTCTGTAAAAGCACATCGAGAACAAGCCAGTGGATAAGTGCCTGGTGAAAAAATAGGAAATTTAATCCCCAAAAGGTGTTCCTGCTGTACTGATTTAAGGGCATAACCATACCCTGCAGCATCCATGTCAAAGGAGAAGGCTGTTACTGAGAAATCTGTTTATCAGCAGTACTTTTCCTGCTGCTCTGGGTGGCTGAGTGCTGTTTACAGTCTTTGGAGCTGTTTGCTTATCCCATGCTTCCAGTCACACTTTACAGATCCAGTGTGATCCATAGCTTTATCTGACTCTATAGGAATTCAACTTTGGAACAGGGCACAAGTTCAGGTGCAGCCTGGGTTTGCCAGCAGTGATCTCTGTGCCTGAGCATCACCTGAGCAAGGGAAGCAAAGTGCATCAAGTTTCCTGAGAAGACAAACTCCAAAGGGTTAACTCAGAGCCAACCATAAACATATCTCCTGAGTAAAGGCTGGGTGCACCAGGAAGTTCAAAGGTCCACAAGAAATATGGACTTCAGGGAGTTAATTAAAAAATAATTACAGTCAGATAAAAAAAGTCAACTATTAAATTGTTTTGGGGAAATCAGGAAACAGAGACAGCTTTGTTGGGTTACTGGGACATCTGGGACATGCATTTGCCTGCTTCACTTGAGAAGGGTGCTGTGGTCTTTTGATAGCTGGCAGTGATAAAGCCACAAAGAAGTGTGAGGCCACAGGTAAACAGCTCTCTCCTCCAAGAAGAGAGAAAGGGGAAACCAGTCAGCTTTTGCTTTTAGTCCCTGGGGAAACAAAGCCATTTATTTCATTTTAAGGCTCCAAGAAGATATTCCACCCAGGAGGGAACCAAACCTATTATAAAGAAAAACCCAGACCTGAATTCTTGCTGGTAACAGTGCTACCCAGATGAACAGAGAGACATTAAAAAAGCAACTGGCAGCCCAGGAAGGCAGATGGTGACAGAGCTCCTGCTCCCTGAAACTTGTGAGGGCTGCAGAGAGCAAATTCAGCTCCATTTCCAGCACAGCCCTTCCCACAGGCCTGGGACAACCTCACTGCTCCCTCAAACAAGTATTAAGAAGCAAAAAAAAAAAAAAAAAGCCCCAAACACTGTCCCATCCTTTTGCACCCCTAAAAAACCATCAGCAAACCACAGAGCTCCACATCTTCCCGTCCAAGGAGGGTGCTGGGTGCAGGCATCGATCACACCGGGAGCTGTGGGGATCCAGCCAGGCTGTGCCGGCCGGGAGAGGTGACAAACCCCGCCTTATGTAACGGGTGACAAATGCCTTTTGTTATGCAAGACAAGTGGGAGAAAAATCTGTATTTTGCTACTCCCTGCTGGAGCACAAACAGGCTGCGGCTCCGGGGAGCAGCGGCACACTCAGAGCAGCAGAAATAGATGCCTTGGAAACGCCTCCTGATTCGGATGAGTCAACAGAAAAATACAGAATCAATATTTAATTTTAAGGCATCGAGGTTGTCAGCACGGTAATTTGATAATTTTGGGGGTTTTGTTAGAATAGAGGCCAGTGAGCAGCCATCCACCAGCATTGCTCATCAGTCATCAAAAATGAGGGGTCTACATCCCTTTTGCTCAGCATTTGTGGTTCTAGGTTTTACTAAAATTAGAGTTTTAAATTGGTATTGATATAATTTCATAATAAAATTAATAAACCAAAAAGCCACACGCATCTGAATTTAAGCAGTGGCCCCAATTATTGTTTTCACACTCGTTGAAAATTCTAGACCAAATTCTCAGCTTCGAGCTAGAACAGAGAACCCTCTGGCCTCTCCTGGCTCCGGTAGTGGCTGAAAGCTGCAGAAATCAGCCTCAGGTCTTGCTTTGAGAAAGAAATTAGGTTCCCAGGCTCTCTGAGACCCTGAAAGACTTCGGTAAAAAAAACAAAACAAAACAAAAAAAAAAAATCCAAGCAGCGTGACCTCCGGCATCAGGAAGGTTCTTTTTCCCCAGGGATTGCCCAAGGGATGCGCAGGGACCCAGCGCCACTCCCGCCGTGCTCCCGGTGCCACACGGCGACAGTGACATCCAGTGGCAGCGCACACCCATCCGCATCCCCCCGCTCAACCGCAGCCACCGAGCAGCTCCCGCAGAGCCCGGAAAATGCCAATTCCTGTGCCGGGAAAGGGCTGGACTGAAAACGCGGGGGAGATGCTCGGGCAGAGCGGGCTGGGCGGCACGCAGGGAGCAGGGACAGCACGGACACACGGCTGGCACTGGCAGCACGGCTGGAGCCCCGGGTCCCCCTGCAGGGACAAACAGCACAAGTGAGGACAGGACCAGCCATCCCTCGGCTCCTTGCTGCTGCCACCCCACAGGGCCGAGGTTAAGCAAGAGTTACTGCCCTTGCATGAGTCAACCCGCGGTGCTCGCTCACATAAACACCTCTAAAAGCGGCCTTCTGTCTCTTTTCTTTCCTTTAAGCAGTTCTGCTGTCCTTCAGAAAAACCCCGAGCCGGGTCCAGGACTCACAGGAAAGACTCTGAAGCAGCTTTAAATCAGTTGTACCTTCAGGAACAGCCTGGTCAAAGAGACTGCCCCCTCCAACACCTGCAAGGTCACTGCCCAGCAGTGACAGGTGAGGCACTCACAGCCACTGCCACCGAGCAGGGAGAACATTCTCCTGCTCACACAGAGCCTTTCCATCTGGAATTTTTACAGAAGGATGAGCAGGTGAAGATGTGATCCGTGCTGGAAGAGCCGGGCAGGTTGAGCTGCTGTCCCAGACGTGGGAGCAGGGAAAAGAGCAGCTGGAGAAGCTCCTCCAGCCGGGGAGGGAGTGAGGAATGAGCCATCGCTTTGTTGTCAGCTGCTGGTAATTAGGGTGTCCCTACTTTGCAATCTGGATGCTCCAACATAGTTGTGGTTTGCTCTGGGCCCACCCCAGCCCAGCCACACATTTGTCTTCCCAAGCAAAAATGCAGCCCGACCTGTGGCAGGGGTGTTTGTGCTTCCCAGTCCTGCACTGGTTACTCCAGCACCTGCACACCCCAAAGGTGGAATGAGACAAGAACAGGAGAGGCAAACTGCTGACAGCACCGGCTCTGCCACAGACAGGTGCCACAGGCTGCCCTGGAAGGAGGATTTGTCCCACATAAACCTATTTTCAAGCTGCTAAAACACAGCCACATGTCCTGTGGGAGTTCTCAGCCACTCAAAAGCAGCTGGTTTCTCATCTCTTTTCTCCCCAGTCTCTCTTTCTTTACCTCTGAAATGTCCAATCTGGTCTGTAACAGCTCCGAGGGAGCGCTTCAAATCTAAATCGGTCAACTAAAAGCCAAAACCCAAGAGCTGCCAGACAACGTGATCCGGGAGGCTGAGTAGGAGTCCCTCCGTGCCCTGCCGGCTGCGCGGCTCCAGGCGATCCTCCCCCGCCTGGCTGCTTCCCGCAGGGCCGGGGGAAACACCAGCCAGCCAATTCCTACTGAGACAAAGGCACCAGAGACACAAAACGTGTCAAACGCCCCAAATCTGTGCAATTGAAATGCAAGGAACATCCCAAGGGCTTGGGAATGCTCACTGCCCGGAGCCCGGGGATGGGCCAGCAGAGCAGCCTGCAGTTCCTGCTGCTCCCGTGTATTCCTAGCGCCAAGCTATGTGTGGGATGCAGCCACACACAGAAACCACCCAGAGGACAGACCGGCTCACCAGGATCACTTCTGCTTTCCAGTTACTTTAAGGGGTTTTTAAAGTTCCCAGACACCATCAGAGAGGTCAATGGAAACTGAGCAGTGCAGCATCCTCACCTGAACAAAAGCAGCGAATCCAGACTTGTCTCCATGGTTTCCCAGAACCACAAAGTCCTGCAATACTTGCAGCGTCATAGCAACAAGCTCCAGCCCAGCCAAATGAAAATCCTGTTATTTTAAACCATGGCATCTTGTAGATGGTGATCCTGGAGATCCCTGAGAGTTCTGCATCAGCACCAAAACTGGATTAAGGCTCTGGAAGTACCAGACCTACCTTCAGCACATCATTTCTCTTGTGTAAACCCCAACCACAGAGAAGCAGCTTTTGGAGCAAGCAGCAGCTGCTCCTTTCATTGCTGGGGCAGAAACTCCTCTTCCAGGGAGTTGGCAGGGCTGGATCACCATTGGGCTCGATGATACCAAAGGTTTTTTCCAACCTGAATGGTTCTGGGATTCTGAATGACTCTGGCTGGGCTTTGGGGTTGGCCACATTTGATTCATGGTTCAATCCAGGCTTTAAGGAAACACCAGAAATATCAATTATTTGGCCCAAAAATCTTTCAGTCTGACCAGTAAAAACCCCAAAGATCCTTCACTCCCATGTGCTGGAATGAGACAGCTGGGTGGGAGCTCAGTTAATGCCTTCTAGCTCTGAACCCAAGCAAGAAAAATCCCTCCTAGACCCCTTTGGGGAACCATTCTTAGAATCAGGACAACAGACTTCCTTTTAAAATGTGGATCCCATCCCCAAACTGGGACAAGGGCCTGGGATTCCTGTCTGTGCTGGCCCTGGACACAGCCCTGTCCTTGAGAGGCTGTGGGAGGATGTTATGTCTTACCCTCCCAGGGCAGCAGAGCAGACACTTGTGTGGTGCAGACCTGGATCATGAGGAATTTTCTCTGGATAACAGAATAATTCCTCCAGCTAAAGGTAAACCCAATGTAGGAGGGCCTGTGGCTGCTTTAGGAAAACGCTGTCTGCCCTCAAAGTGTCACACTGGTTTAAGAGGGAACTGAGCAAGATTAAAGGCTGCTCAGGACTTGGATTTGCCCACAATTTTTCCAGCAGGACTTGAGGTGACTTAGAAGTGACAGGAGAGCTCTCAAGGAAAACTGAGCTCTACCAGAAATAAACTCAGTTTCTTGACCAGGTGACATGGGCAAAGAGGAAAGATTTCACCTTCAAGGGTTCCTGCTTCAGGCAAGATCAGAAAATCTCTGGAATAAACTACAGGACACAATGTTACAGGGATTGCCTTTCCTGCTACTGGATTTTAGAAGATGACAGAGGCAGCTGGACCTGCTCTCCCCAAAAATCAGCAGAACAGCCTTGTTCATACCTTTGTTTTCCCTTCACCTGGGCCAAAGTTTCAGGGTTAATTGCTGCTGTTAATTCTTCCTTCACACCAGCAAACAGAATTATTTTGGAGTCTCCTGTTGTTAAGCTTGTTCTTGGCAGTCTGGATCCAGCACTCCCAGTTGTCATTTCCCTGAGGAAAGGGGAAGAATTGAGAAAGCTGCAGGAGCACACACAGACACCAGGCATTTCCATTTCCCTTCAGGGATTCAGGCTCCAGGAGCAGAGCTGCCACTGCCACAGCCCCAGGGACTCTGGGGTCACCCTTGTGAGCCTGACCTGGACTCTCAGGGCCAGGGCAGTGTTCGAGGGCATTTTGCCTTTAAAAATGGAAATCTCAGCCCTGTGACACAAGGGGAGGTCTCTGCCTCAGCTGCACACACAGCTGGGGAGCTACAGGTCACTCAAATGACACAGACTTGATGGTTTAAAAATAAAAGCCCCCAGAAATGCTGATTTTTAAGCCACCCTGTGCTCAGGCAGGCACACGAGATGCTTTGGTGCTACAGGACAGAATTTGTGTTCCCATGGATGCTTTAGGGGGGCAAAAAAACCAAGAAGTAAGGACGGATTCAGGAAGGATCGGGCAAGGATCCACAACTTGCAAGTACCACGAGCTCCCCCCTCCCTTTGTCCACATTCCACAGGTACCAAAACAAGCCCCATCCATAAGGATTTACCCCAAATGCAGGGATTTCACTTTCTCCCGGCAAGGACAGGCACTGTGGGAAGTTGTAACCAATTCACTGCAGATACTCCAGGCTGCGGGAACACTCTGTTTATTAGGTCAAGATTTCATTTGAGCAATACAGTTACAGAATATCACAATGCTGGTTACAAACATAGGATGGCTCCGTGGGCACGAGGGGAGAGGTGGGGTATGAAACCTTTGTCCTGACACCACAGGGAGGGGGGCTGCAAGGTCTAGTTATAAGCAAGATACTTTTGTATAAATGAACGTGGCACTACAGGTGGAGATTGTGGTTTAGAGGTGGGTTTGTGTAAGTAGTTCAATTTATACAGTTATACAGTTCAAGCAACATTTTTTTTAATGCTATTAAATTAAAATCCCCTGTAGTTCAATAAAGTATAAAAATAGTACTGAACCTGGTAATATTCAATAAAATGTAGAATTCATTCACATCATTAAGTAGTAAAGAAATTGTAAAGTTGTAGTTACCATGGCAACATTGCTTCCCAGAAAGGAATACACAGAAAAGAAAAGTTACACATATGGTACCTGCGACGAGCATTTAGCGATCCAACACTGAACTTGTGCACCACAAACCAAGTTTCTAAATATCTCTATATATTTATATAGTATATATCTTTTTCATCTTAAAATTTACTTTTGAAAAGAAACAAAAAAAAAAAATGTGCACTTCAACAAACTCACTAAGGCCACTCATGCTATAGATACCGAGGACTGCAAAGAGTAGTGGAATATGAGACCCTAGAGCACACTTTACACCACCCAGGGACACCTGTGTCACTGCCCAAAACGTTCCTGAGATTTAGGGACAAAAGCATTCCCAGTCCTGCCAGTTATCTGTAGGTATTGGAGTTTATTTCTAAATAAAGGAAGTTTTCCCCACTTCTCCCCGAAGCCCTCCCAGGGCCCAGCGGCACAAAGGCCCCAGGGCAAGAGTGTCAAACACACCCCACAGTCAGAGGCAGCTTTGAACTGACACTGGCCAGGAATTTTCTGATGAGGGAACAAGGACTTGCAGATAAAATCAGGTTCTGGCACAGGCAGCAGAAGGAAGGATGTGCTGAAATGGTACCAGCAGCACCTGCCCTGCACAGCCTGCTGCCAGCCTGAGTCCAGCACAGCCCCACCATCTCTGCCAACAGCTTCCCCCTGCCCCAGGCACAGTGAGTTTCCTTCCTGTGCTCTCCAACACTTAGGACTGAAAAAGGGAATGAACTTCAATATGCATTTTGTACCATGAAAAGCAGCAATGGCACCTCGAGCAAACTCCCACCTCGCTGATCCAAACAACCTCACACTGAAAGTAAAATACTGAGGGGTTGACTTTGTCAATAGTGAAAGTCATTTACCTTAATGTGACACCCATGCTCACCACTTGGACCCAGTGACTCTAGGGTGATTCCTTTACTCACCTTCGAGGAAAAGATGCATTTCACAGGATTTCCACTCCCAGGTCTGCCCTTTCACTGCCAGCACCAAAGAGCCCCTGCGTGGGCATGATGTGCATCTAGAAACGCCACTCATTCATTCCTGGATCACTGTTCCACCGTGCCAGGCCCCACCCCGGTACTGACCCAGCTGTGCATGGAGAACCTGCCCTGGGCTAGGGCAGGAAGGGAGAGAGGAGCCACGGGGCAGTGAGAAGCCCTCGGGAGGAGAACAGCGGGAACTGCAGCCCCTGCTTTCAGCTCTGCCCCGGCCGGAGTGGGGCAGGACTGGAGCCATGCTGCAAGATCCACCCCAGCGAGTCCTTTACAGCATCTGGCACCATCCCAGCAGCTTCCCGCTCCTCAAAAGCATCAAACAAGCTGTAGAGCAGAGAGAGCAGCACAAACAGCGGCAGCACAGCATCCCAGACAGGCTCCAGGTGCCAACACAGAACCAAACCCCCACGGGGTCACTGCTGTGCAGCCCCAGCCACAAACGCAGCCCCAGGGCCGTCCCAGGAGCAGCAGAGCCGTTCCTGCAGCTGCAGCGTCATCCTGCCAGCCCCCCACGCTCCAGCAGTGCCAGCAGTCAGCCACAGCCACCCCGCTGCAGAAGGGACCTGCCCTGGCACAGGGATGCTGCAGGAGCAGCTCAGCCCCTGCCAGGATTCCCTGCAGGCACAGGAGGAACACGCTGGAGCCCTCGAGGATCACCACAAGAGCCCTTGGCCGAGTTCCTGTACCAAAGGGATTCCCAGGGAGCTTCAGGACCTTCCTTCCCAGCCCAGCTAAGGCAGGGAGCTGAAGCAGCTCTGGGAAAGGACAAAGAGCTGCGACTGAAGCCACCAACAAAAACTGCGGGGATGTGTTTGGTTCTGGAAGCACAGCTCCTCCCCAGGCTGCCCACGGCAGAAGCTGCCCTGACCTGCACAGGGACACAAGCGGGGCTGGAGCAGGAGCAGTGGTTCCTGCAGGCCCCTGGCTGCTGGCAGCCCAAACACAACCTCAGAGCTTTGGGATTCCTTTGCCCACAGCTGGAGAGCCGAGATGGGGAACACGGAGTGGATAAAAGATCTCCAGCCCGTGTCAGCGCCCAGCTGGCAGCTTTAACACTTCTGCAGTACACCCTCACCCGGGTTCTTCAGAACAGCTTTCAGCCACTTTCCTGCCCAGGTTCTGACACTGGTACATACTCTGTTAAACTTTAAATAACTTTTAATAGGACTTAAGAACTCCTAAGAACTTTATAACTTGTCAGTGCCACGGGCATTCAGGGAGAAGAAAGTTTTACCTTGTATAGCTGAATTAGTCTGTAGCCCCTACACAGTCAAAACAAAACCTGCTATAAATAAATTACATTTTAAATCCACACATAACTGAGTTGGATTTTCACTGAGCAGCTGCTGCAGACACACTGCAGTTAAGTCCTAATTCCACAGGGGGTTTTATGTAAATAACTTCTTTTCACCTCAGTGAAGATATTCTAAGTATGCAATCAATAATCTGCATTTGCTAATCATGTCACATTGCATTTTAAAGTTGATACTACTCAGCCTTCCCCCCACCCCAAAAAAAAAAAAATCAAAAACCCAAAAAAAACACTTGAAGGCACCAGAAACATGAACTATTGGCCTGTAAAATTTTCACTTCTAAAGAGCCATTAAGCTCCAAGTCATGTCCAAAACCCCTATTTTTTCTCTGAAGATCATCCAGCATCTTTCCCTGCCACAAACCCCATAAACCAATGAAAAACCAGACCCCAGACAGAACATCCAGTCCCAGTCCTGTGGGAAGAACCAGCGAGCCCCAGCTGTGACTGGCCAAGGAACAAACCCTGAAAAGAGGGGGAGAGAAACCCCCAGAGGGACAGAACCCACAGAATCCCAGACCCAGGGCACTGCTGGTGCCACTGGCAGAGCTGAGGTAACAGCAGCGAGTCCATTCTGGTTTGTGTTACACAGACTTGCAAATATTACCTGACACCAGGAACAAAACAAACCCCAAAACAACACAAGCACACAGCCCCAACAGAAGAATTAAGACAAGCTAGTGAGAGAGGCATTCTCAGAGAGCCTGTACAGCTGAGCTCTGCTTCAGAAATTAATGTAAGAAATCGTTTCTGGTTTGTACTCTTGTTTAATGTAGAAATGAAGCATCACAAAAAAAAAACAAAAAAAAAAAAAACAAAAAAAACCTGTTGTGCTTTTTGGCATTTTCCACTGACCCCTGCAAACTGTACAGTAAGTTGTGTTCTCCAGAAACAGAAAATGGAACTGGATTGGAATACAAAACTCTTCACTGGTATAAACAAGGTATGGCCTCCGTTTGCAGAGAAAGAGCCCACGGGAGAGGAAAGGAGGAGAGGCTGCAGCAGAGCTGAGCGTGTGGAGCTGTGGCACTGCCAGAAATCTCTGCAGAAGCTCACTGGGTACAGACAAATCATCAATTCACTTCCTAGCTCTGGATCTATCACATGGATACCATTTGCACTGATCAGACACCTAAATGAGAGAGTTCTACTGTCAAAGTGAATGCAGGGGCAGAAATATTAAATTAAAGCCACTGGTCCAAAAGCGGTTTCTAGCAGGCTGGTCCACTGTGGTGTCCTGGTCCTGCTCAGGGGGAGCACTGGTGTGGCACCGAGGACACTGTGGTTGCTGGTCTATGGGATCTGCACTGGTCCAGTTCAGGGCATCCACAAGAGCACAGGTGGCACTCGGCGAGCAGGTGGTGCTCTCCAGAGTGGGTCTTTGCCACTTCTCTTGGTAAGGCAGCAGCCAAGGCCAGCACATCCTCCCTTTGCTGGCTATTTACCATGAACTTTGCTACAGTGATACAGCAGCAAGACCTTGCTCCTACAGCTCCTCAGAGTACAGCTTTTGTTCTCTCTGTGAATCAGCAGCAAGCTCTTGATGAAACCTTCCATCTGTAATAAGAATGCAACTCTTTTAAACTCAAACAGTTTTATTTAATGTTTTCTTGCAGACTTTCTGCAAAGTAGCTTCTTTTGAAAGAAGAGAGAAAGAAGGGTTTTTTTTTGGGAATACCAAGTTAAAAATGTGAGCCGAACTAAACATGCCATACACATGCTGAGAGGAATTTAACACACATTCATCCGTATGGGCACTCTTCAGTAGACTGGACCAGTGTTTCAATGCAAATTCCAGCCCCCAGAGAACTACAAGGTTTAGATTTCACAGTATGACTTTTCCCCCTGTAACCTGAGGGAAAAAACCTTAACTGGTTAATTGACCAAGTTCTTAGCTGCTCTGTCCATCGAGGTTCTGAGACATCAGAAAAGACTGGACCACTTCTTCCGTGGACTGGGGGCTGGTGCTGACGTCCTCCAGCGCATCCGTGACCGAGAACTGCCGGTCCCGCAACCGGTTCCAATTGGCCAAAATGTTGTGGTACTCAAACACCTTCTCATAATTGCCAATGGAATTGTACAGTTTAATGAGACCTCTGTAATCGTATTCAAGTCCACTGTATCCTTCACCAAAAAGCTTCTTTCCTAGAGAAACCCAAGAGAAAAAAAATCTAAATTGAGAGGTAAAATATCCATGGGATCTGAGTTCCTCAGGTTATTTTTGCCAACAAAATTTGCCTACATTCTCCACTTAATGTCCTAGGCACACAGCGTTGTCTAGAGACTAACAGCCAAGTTATTTTCTAACAACTTGAACTGAAGTTTCCTGTAGTCACTTACCAATTGCTATGGATCTCAGATAAAGCTTTTCAGCATTTTCATACTGGTTCATGTCATAGTTGTAGAGGGAGGCGAGATGGCCCACGGAGAGGGCAACTTCATAATCCTCCTGCCCAAGGAGCTGCTCCTTGATCTGGATGGCCTTGATGTGCATTTCCTCTGCTTCCTGTCAGGGCCAGATTGACACACCTCAGTCAGACACCACTCCCCACCCCAGAAAAAGAGGAGAAAGTTAAAGAAACTTAGCTATGTACTAGCTCAGACAGTAGCATTTTATAACAGGCAAAAAAGTAACAAAGCCAAACATAAACCAATTTCTCCAAATTCTTTAGTTATCAGCAGATTGCAGCACCTAGCTCTGTCACTCTCTGAGCGCATCCTCCATCTCCCCAGATTACTTTAGCACAAAGCTTTTGGGGTGAATGATACAGCACAAGTTTTCCAAGCACAGAACTACCAACAGGGATTGTGGACATTGAAACCCCTCATTTACAGTGACAGATTTCAGCTCCTTGCAGATTTTAGGCCAGGAGTAAAGCCTTACCTTGAACTTCCTCATGGACTGATACAGTCTGCCCAGGTTGCCGTAGTGTTTTGCTGTCTGCACGTTGAACTCCCCAAAGGCTTTTTTAGCCAACTGGAGCGAGGAGAGGTGCAGGTCATGAGCCTCCTGGAGCAGCCTCTGCTCTGTCTCCTTGTTGTGACAGTCTATGGCAATCTCCTCCAGGATAAGTGCTGGGGGCAGGAGACGGGAACTGTTACTGTGCCCACACCCAGCTCAGAGCCAGGGACCCCAGACATGGAGGGACACAGCTCACCAGGCTTGGTGTCTGTCACAAACTGCTCCACACTGCTCTGTCAAGCTCCCAACACTTTGATATTCTGTCATTTCATCCCCCCGCTCCAACTCATCAGGCTAAGTCTTTGTTTTTTGGGGTTTTTTTTGTATTTTACAAGTGTAAACACCAAGGACTACAAACACCTCCACTGAGAAAGACAACTCAAGCCACACTGCCTGGGAGCGACCAGATGAACACACCTAAATTATATCAACAACAAAGGGAACTACCTTTGACTCTCTTTGAAGAGGCCAAAAGGAGATGGTCTTCTGGGAGAATGTGAGTGATAATGCCAATAGCACGTTCAGCATGGAATCTGAGAGAGTGGAAATAAAAAATTCAGGATACCTTTATGTACGCCAGCAGTTGACTGATAAAAAAATTAGCAATATTAATGCAATTAGCATTTTTTCTTCATGTACAGTAGTAACTGTGCTGCTGTGTGCTGTACTCACAGTGCATTGTCAAATTTCCCAGAGCTGTACTGGTGAACATATGAGGAATAAGCCAAGTCTTCATGAGCTGTAGCTACGTGGATGTTTTTACCTCCAAATACTGACTGCCGGATATCGAGCGCTGTCTGCAAGGGGTCCAAAAATACAATTTCATCAGTTAATACTGAAAAAAAAAAATATCCCAGATTCACCTCTATGATGAATATACTGGCTCTGAAATTCTCTACATATTTGAGACACTAATTATATAAAAGACATGAGTCAGAGGAAGACAAAGAAAAACCCCATAGCTGGCGGTGTTTGGGTTTTTTTTTAAACATCATGATTGCAGTAATTAAATCAACTATTCTCTATCTCCACTAACTACAACATATGAATTAACTACAACATCTGAGAGATGAAAAACATCAAGAGAAACAAGTCCTGCTGCCTACCTGATAGATGGCAACAGACTGGCAGATATTGTCTACGTTGAGCAAGTAAAATCCGTAGTCTAGTAGCGTGTCAGAGTATTTGGGGTGCTTGGCTCCAAAATGTTCCCTGCACAAACACACTCCCATTACAAACTGGGGCAAGCTGAGTATCATTTTAGAAGGGCTTTTTTGGAAGGGCCCTTACCTGGCAAGGTACACGGCGTGCTTTATGAGCTGCTCAGCCTTCTTGAACTCCCGTTTCACCACACAGGCCTGGGCAGGGAAGGGAAGCACATGAGCACTCACAGCTCAACCCCTCCAGACACTGCCACACTTACTGTTGTTTTTAATTTCAAAATAGCATTGTGATTATTAAAGAACTTTTTGGTTATTTAAGAAAAGGAGCTCAGCATTACTGAACTTATTTTATGCTGCTGACTGAAGGGACTGTGCTGTACCCAGTCCAGACTGAAGCAGGATCAGAGCCCTTCCAGGGAAGGTTAGCATTGTCACAATGGTCACTTGTGCAGCTCCAACTCAGTTTAAGACATAAATAGAAACAAAACCCCCTCACCCACTCTGTGACAAACACAAACAATAACCCTTAGGGCCCCTGAGAATTCTGGAAGTAACAGCCTCTCCTCAGCTGTTCTTGGCAGCAATATAGTACCCAAAGCAAGGGGGAGATTTTAGATTCACCTTTGATGCTTGTCGTAGCACATCCACCACTACTTTTACAGGCAGCCCAACCGTGATCTCCTTCATGGCTTCTATGCACCACTTATAGGCCTGTGGGACAGAGAGGCACAACACAATGAAGCTGGAACTTCACAGCACTGTAACATTAAGAAAAAATATTACCTCCCTCTGAAAAGCTGGTCATTTACATTCCAAAATTTAAAAGATACAGTTAGATTGCTTATGTGTAATTAACTGTCCCATTATGTCTTAAAAGACAGACTTAAAAACCACTTTTAAGGTTAATAGTGAATATGTAAGTATTCTATATTAATTTAAGGTTTATAATATTACAATGATTTTTACAGACAGAACACGTATTTTACAGTCTTTAAGCAATCCTCACAACTCCTACTGTGCAGAACAACACCATGTCAGTGAACTTAGGGGTTAAAGGCAAACCAGTTTATGGAGTAGTTCCAGTTCAAACAGTTTAAGAAACTGAGTGCAAAGACCACGTTCTGCTATTCATGTTCAATTATTTTAATAAGCTTTTATAACATTTCATTTACAGGTGGCCAACGCACACGGGCAAGGTTACACACGCCACGCTGCTCCAAGTGCTGCGAAGAGCTCACAGACTACCACAGAACACTACATGGAAACAACAGCAGGGAAATGAATTATTGCTCTGGCAATGCCACACAGTGCCCAGGAGAGCAGAACCAGCCTTATGTGAGGCACACCCAGGAGGTGCCAGTGCCAGGAGAGCCCCCCAGGCCTCACTCACCTCGTCGTAGTGGCTCTTGGCAAAGAGCAGCGCGCAGAGCTCCCCGTACAGCGCTGCCTTGTTGGCCTGCTGCCCGTGCTTGGCCAGCTTGTCCATGTAGGACTGGGCCAGCTTGAAGGTCTCCTCTCCCAGGTGGTACTTGCAGTTCCCGTTCCGAACGTGCAGCAACCTTGGGGGAGGCAGAGAGAGCTGCTGAGGGAGCTGGAGAAGCCTCTGCGCGCAGCAGCACCGGGGATCTCTCAGGGGACAGTCACGGGGTGGAGCTCTGCCAGCCCAGCAGAACTGCCCTGCCTGGGGTCAGTCACACTCAGCTGGGCACAGGGCAGGAATGCTTCCTGCTGGAGATGTCACAGGATTTTACCTGTTGATGCAATTTGGCACTGAACCACTCTGGTGTGCTGCCTCTCTGTGTTATTTTCTACTAAGTCCATTCTTCCCAATGCTGATGCAATTCTTCTCCCAAAGCCCTGCCCTACAGAGTCTGAAATCCCTTCCACCTCCTTCCCAAAGGGTGGAACCTCAAACAGCCCTAGTAAATCAACGCAGCTCATTTTCCTGCATCCCTACACTTTTCCCCCAAACCCTGAACAGGTCCAAGTGGGCATTTTTGTGCTGGGGGCTTGGGGGAGGTCTTCACATAAGATTTAGTCACATCCATTCCACATGAGATGCAGCTCCCCCAAGAGAGACCATTTTATTGACCACAGCTAAAACACCCCCTGCTCTTCCCTTTCCTATCCTGCTGCCTTCCCATCTGAAGGATCAACACCCAAATACAGCCAGTAGCACCCAGCACTGGTGAAACCTGCTCCTGTTCTTCCAGAGAGCTAATAGTCCCAGCTTGTGGCACTCATTATAAATAAAAGTAAAGAATTTGTGTATTAGTGCAGGCTGATGCTCACTGGCTTTAACCAGGTACATTTGCAATGGGTGTGTTTTGATATTCCAAGCCCCAAGGGCAGAGCTGAATTCCCAGCCAGGGCAGCTGCTCCTGCTCCATTGCAAACACCTGCCAGGGAGCAGACATGAAATTTTAGTGAATTAAGCTCCACTGTCCCCGCTGGAAATGTGTCATTAGACAGTGAGTAACAGAGACTGAAAACACCAGGCAGGGCTTGGGAAATCAGGGCAACAGCACAGGGAGAGAACTGTACAGAGGGAAGGGAAGCAGAATGTGAAGCTGCATTGCAAAGAGGCTCAAACTCTGACTGCGTGGGTTAATGTGCAGGAACAGCATTTTAGTCTTGATATAACACATTAGGATAAAAATTCCAATCAGTTGTTAAAGGGGAAGGAGTGAACAGTGAAGCTTTGCTCAGTTTCTTTTCTAAACCTGTTTCCACTTGCTCCAAGTAGAGATTTAAGCTACTGCAGTCATTCTCCTCAGCTCATCCTAAAAACTCAGCCTGTCCAACACTGTCCTTCTGTTTCACACCCAAATGCATCACCAAACTCACAGTAACAAGAAAGGAAATGAAGTTCCCATTTTCCTAAGCAGCGTGTGAAGGCGAGCACACAACAGATGAGTATTTGCTGCACAATGAGAACATCAAAAGAAAAGCCCTTCAAAACCCTGAAAAAGCTACAACAACTCCAGCTCTCCAGTGGGAAACAGCACCATGGCTCAACAACAGACAGCAAAAAGCAACACCCACATTTTTCCTTAAATAAAGCCTCAGAACCAAACATGATGGTCCATTGTGTGCCTGGTCACAGGAACATTCCAGCAACAAGAGACAGGAGTTATAAAAAAACATGAGAGATGAATTAAATAAACAGTTTTCCTAAAAGAGAAAAAAACATTTTGCCAACACCATTCAGTTGGGAGCTGCCCTGCAACGTCAAAACCACGGAGCCCAAATCCCATGTAATGGAATAAGCCAGTGGGGATAGCACTGCAATTGAGATAAGCTCCTGGGAAAGATCATATCCAGTGTCTGGATGCTTCAGTGATGGTGTCTAGAAACAAAGAAATCTCCCAAAAAACCAAGCTAAACCTAAGCCAATCCTCTAGGATAAAAAGAGTTTATGTGATCCAGTTCTGAGTAAGAAAAAATCCTTTATTAATCCAAAGGAATCTTAGGAGATAAAACCAAGAAGAAGAGAAAAGGCCTCGGGGACGTTTATGGTAATGGCTCTGAACCTCCTTTGATGTCTGCAATAACAGCTTTTGGGGACTAACCTCCCCCAACAAACTCAGTCTCGCAGAGCCAACAGAGCAGCTCAGGAAGTCTAAAACCAGCAGAAGAAAGCAACCCAAGAATCAGCCACATGTGCAACAACGAAGAGGGAGAACCACATACTTGTGTTATGCATTTGTACCTTATTGTTTAACTCAGAGTAAGGCAAACCAAAAGGAGCACCACACCCCCAGGAAAGCAGGGTACAAGCTCAGAGAAACCTCACACCTTCCCAGCTTCTCCACAGAATTCACTAGTGCCAGGACAAGGAAACACCAAGATGTGCTTAAATAACACAAAACTCCACACTTTTTAAATTGTATTCAATTAACACTGCAATGCATTAATTCATCTCCCAGAGATTTGACTTGTTAGCTTCAGAGCAAGGGCTGCCACTTGTAAAAAGTGTGTACTTTCAAAAGCTGGGGTTGAATTTTATTTCTTTAAAACTCCCTCCAAAGCCAGTGCAAGAGCCTCCTGCAGTGGGGATCAGGTTGTAAACAACGCAGTTAATTCTCAAGCTGAAAGGCAATAAACTGAATATAAGGACTGCTCTCTGCCACACAAAGGTGTTTAGATTTTACAGATTCAGCCCTTCTCAAAGTGTCTGACATTCTTCCAGGTTGATAGAACTCCAAACCAACGACGCTGGGTGTATGGGAGACGCCAGAACATTTCCCATTCCCCTGCTGCCCAGAGGGGTGATGTCCCAGCAGAGTTCCCTGGGGGACAATGGATGTCTCTACCAAACAGAGCCAACACCTCAGGTCAGAAGGGCTCATTCTAACGCAGGATGCTTTCTTCTGGCACAGAATGACAATCTCCTTTCCACACTATTGCCCAGCAGAGACAGTTCCCTTTTTTCCCTTCCCTTTCTTTCCCTTCTTTTCATTTCTATTTGGAGAAGGTGACAAGAGTTATTTTTAAGCAACTTCTCCAGCTTGCCAAAGAGCCTCATACAACGAGAAAACTTTTTTTAGATTAATTAGAAGGCAAAGGACCAAGCAGTAACTGTGGCTCTATATCCATCACTCCCCAGTTCTAGGAAGCTGGATATGTGTGCCCAGGCTGCTGGCATCATTTCTGGAATGCCAGCCAGCAGAACCAAGCAGAGCAGTGTTGCCATGGCCCTGGGGCTGGCACAGGACATCAGCAGCTCTTGGCAAAGCCTCTTTACTCTTCGTGCTAGCCCAGCCATAAACAAGATGCAGGGCTTTTTCTGGAGCAGCTTCCCAAACAAGTTTTGCTCTATATTCAGATAAATACAGCACATGCTTTGTTCTTTGTTACAGCAGCTAAGAAAAATAAAAGTCGTACTTTAACTCTGCCCAGCAGAGTCCAGGTGCCCATGGGCACAGCTGGAATGTGCAAAAACATGGTGAGAGCAACAAAACCCAGCCAGCTCCTGCCTGCAGTTCATCACACCACAACACACAAGGGGAAGAACAGACACCTCTGTCAATGAAATGTGAACCTCTGCAGGCCCTGAGGAAAACAAGGCAGCTTCAAAACTCTTAACAGCAAAAAAAACCTCAAAAAAAACCAAAACAAAAACCCAAAACAACAACAACAAAAAAAAACCTTTTCCAAATGTTTTCAGCTGTGACTGGAGGTGCCCACAAGAATTGGACATCCAGATCTTTACCCAGGCCCAGAGCTAAGCACTCAGCATGAAGCAAGTTCTCTTGCTGGATCTGGAATCAAGAAAGGTAAGCTTTTCCTTAATTTCTGCTCAACTATCTATATTGTTTGCACTTGGATTTGCCAAATTCTCTTTGTAGTAAATAGAGCTTCAGCAAAGTCCAACATAGAACATTCCTTCACATGCAAAAATGCTTGGGAAAACAAGAACTGCTGGACCACTCTTATCACCCAGCAGTGTTACCCATGAGAGATTACACAGGACAGCAAAACATGGGGGCTTTTTTAATCCATTGTACTGGGCTGCCAACTTAGAAGCTGAAAATCCAGGGATTAGTGTAAAACAAGCACCTCCTGATCTTCAGCTCTAGCAAGGAAAGTGTTTTGGTGCAGCAGAACACTAAAGGAGCATCTGGAGCTGGATGGCTCCAAGGTTTCCCAGGAATACAAGGTGAGCTCACCTCACACAACACTCCACGGCACGGAACCAGTGAAGGATTTCATCGTGGAGGGTGCACAGCTGAAGGCAGGAAAGGAAAACCTTCTCAGCATCACTATACCAGCCTGCATCTGACAGGAACCCCCCTGCAAAAATCAGCAACAAACAGCCATTTGAAGAGAAAAACATTTTCAAGATAAAAAGGGTTTGCTCAGCTCTTACAAATGATCACTTATTTCAGAGACCTGCTTCTACAGACAGAAATCCTGTCAAGGTCAACCCTCCTGACCTGGAAGGATGTAATGTAAGAGGAGAATTCTCCTGCAGATGAAGGAAACAATACTTTGGTTTAGGATGTTTTTGTGGTATTACAGTTTTCCTGGAGATTTCTGTCAAGAAAACCCCAAAACTTACCTACACCAAAATCATGCAAATTCATCATCACATCTACAAACCAATTTTAAACCTAAATTGTTTGAACTAAAATGTTGGTACGTTCTTAGGTATTAAAATCAAATCCATTTCTTTTGAGACACCAAGTAGCTTTCTAATAATTCCATTACAAAACACACAGGTCTTTAAAAGGCCTATCTTTAAGAGGAAAAAAATTAATGTTACATTAACTGAAGCTTGCAAGAGAGAAAGCAAAGAGCCCATGAGCAACAGTTACCTAAAACAAAGCCAATCTGGATTGCTTTTTCTTTCACAGCAGCATCTGACTCTGCAATGTAGGAGCACCGTCTGCTGAAGGAATAGGCCAGCACAGAAGCAACCTTGACTCCATGATCCATCAGAGCCTGGAAACAGTGATGGAGCAGATGTCTGCAACAAAGAGAAGCAGAATTTGGGTACACACGAAGGTCTGAAAGCAGTCAGCCGGCTCTCATGAACTCCAAGGACAGAAAGCCAGCGCTGCTGTGAGGCTGCGGCTGATGGATCCCAGGGGCTGGGTGATCCAACACAAAGTGAGGGCACACAAAGCTCTGCAGGGACACTCTGCTGGAAGCCAAACACAAGCTGCCCACACAGGATTACAACTGGGAGACTCGAACTCAGCAGGGAGGAGGCCCCAGATCCCCCCTCCCCCAGCACTCGCAGACAAAGGAGCAGTGATGGCTCCATTAACATCACACGCTGCCTGAAGACTCCAAGCACAACCCGGTCACAAAGAATCTGATCTAAACCAGTCAAGTTCTCTAACACCACAAATTGGAATATTTCATGACAGAGAAACTCTTCAAACTGGGGCAATCCTGCCAGCTTCCCTCAGGATTTGCTAAATCAGCAGGAAATGGGTGCTGTGACTGCCACTCCCAGGGACTCTGGGCACCGACCTCTCGGTAGGGGGGTGCAGCATTTGTTTTTCTTGATTGTGCCTTTTTTATAAATATCTCTTCCTAGATAGACAGATTAAGGGTTGAAATGAGAATTACTGATCTATTGAGATACTCACCTTTTATCTAAAGCTCGTAGCACCTTTGCAAAAACTTCTAGTTCACAAAATTCACTACCCAGCTGGCACAAGCGGCCCTGTTGGTAAAGCTGAAAAAAAAAGTAAGTAAATTAAGCTTAAAAATTAGGATTGAGGCTTTTGGGAAATTCCGTTTACTAGCAGAGATAGTTTATGATTAAATCTAGACTTTAAAGCATTGAAATTCAGCAGGCTAAAAAGTAAGTTCCTGTATCAGAAGATTTCACCTCAGGAGCACAGTTTCAGTGTTAAAAACTGAGTTATGAGAGGTGATAGGTGGTTTCAAAATTTTGGATTTTTTAATCTATGGATGTATTTCCAGCTGTTTGTGCCCCCCTGCATCACCAAAACATTGCCACGTGAAAGCTACAAGTACAAGACAAAACCAAGAAACTACTGAAGACAGCAAAAATTACAGTTGACAGTTTAGATGTCGAATGCTTTCAGAACATATTGAAATAACACAACCTAGGATGCAGCAATGCAAATATGTCAGATATAAATAAACCCAAACCCACAAGTTCTGCAAAGGGTCCCTCACCAAAACCAGCACTACAGACAGGCACCAGCCCTGTCCTCATTGACACCTGAGCTTCCACAGGTGATTCCCCCACCACTAAATGGGAAAACCAGAGTCTGGTCATGCATTTATTAAAAGCACTGGCTTGTTCTACACCCACAGGGATTTGTGCCTGCAGATAACAAATTTATCAGCTGAGTTACTCACAATAAACCACAGACAGCTGTCCATGCAGTGCATGGTTAAATTCTGCCACATCAGACTATAAGTGCTATGGATTTACACAGGTACAAAGGGACTGTGCAAATAAATGCCAGAGAAATCCACTGTGAACTCTTAATTCCCATTATCTTAAAGGCCCTGACCCACAGATGAGCACAGGAGGGAAGATGACCTAAGGAAGCACCACTCCACACCTGCCACAGGCACCAGCAGTGCTTAAATGAGAACATTCATATTCCTCCCAGATTTAATAAAGCCTTAAAATGCTTTCAGTGATAAGCATCTGGTGCCTGGTTCACCTTCTTCTCCACAAACACTGGGAGCTGATGAATTAATATTCCAAACACAGCACATGAAAACATCTCCAGCCAGAAATTTAGTTCTAGTTAACTCTTATAAAAACACACACTAGCTCTAGAGCACAGCAAATTTGGTTTTTTAACAACACAACTTACAAAATAACTTCAAAAATACTCTGACCTAATAATGTCAATTGCCAGAAATGAATGCTCTTCTTTTCGTTATCTATTTTGCTAGTGGAGCATAAAAAAAAAAAAGAAAATATTAAAAAAAACCCCAGAAAAACAGAACAAGTTTGCATGCAAAGTTACTGCTCAGATAAAGCAGTGTGTCCCTGCACTTCAAAGGGATCAGAGCTCCTGCTGGAGCTGGATTCTCTCTGGCACTGAAGGAACAGCCAGTCTGCTGTATTTAAAAGCTACAGTCATGGTTAAATGTTCTCATTCCTTCAGCACAGCTGTCTTGTAGTGAATGTTCTATAAAGCCTAAAATGCATTTTCTGCAGAAAAAAAAAAAAAAAAAAAGGGCTGTTTAAATTGCCTGGTATTTCATGCCCAAAGTGAAGGTGGGCATAGATCAATAATTGATGAGAACGTTTCTGGAGGAAGCTTAGACACATCTCCAAAGCACTGTAGCAGGATTTAAGGCAACCAAAAATACTATCACATTTTACAAAGCTCAAGCACAGTATTACTCCCTCCTATCACCTTGCACAATCCCAGAGATTCCTGGTTTATCAAAAATTAACCGTAGTAAGACTTTTAAAAATTTATATATTTATGAGGTTACATAAACACTTCTTGTAAGGAGAGAATCCCTCTTACTTGAGATTCTGAATCTGCCAAGGAGTAAAGGCCTGGTGGGCTGGGAGGGAGGGGAAGGTCCCACAGGACCCTCAGATTTGGAACATCAATAATTTTGGGCACATGTCAAGATTGGCTCAGGCCTCAAAGACCAAGTTGCAATTTTTCAGTGCTCTAACTTGAAATACAACATCTTTGGGACTTCTACTATCCCTTTAACCCCCTCCCTCGACATACTGGCAAACATTCTGAGCAATTAACTCAGCTGAAAGTCTCTTGAAACTCTTGTGGCTGTTACAGCAACATTTTCAAACAAAATTTGACATGGAAATAGTGAGTATATGTCAAATTGAGAAGTAATTCCAGGAGATCCAGTAACACTCATTGAGAAGCAGCTGGGAGGACTGAAGAAATTCTTCTCTTGTTAAAAGCTCCAGAGAGACAGAATTCCTGACCACAGCCTTGCTACATAACATGAAAACAAAACACTGATTCAACGAAAACATGCCCTGACACGAACACAGAGCTTTGGACTTCTAGAGAACTATTCTGTTCTGAAGAAAGAAATGTCTTTTAGACACCAGCTCAATCTATTTGGAACCCACCAGGGATTTATTTTTCTTTAACGACAGAAAAATGACTCAAAGCTGCAAGACGACTCCCAACTCCATCAGCTCACACATGACTTCTGGCACTGAGGACAGGTAAATTTAACATACAGGTGGATTATCACACACATGCCAAATCCAGCTGTTGTGCACAGCTGTGAGAAACCCACCACAACTTAGATCTTAGGATCCAATGCTGATTGTTGAATTGTGTGTCCAGGTGGGTGTGTGAGAAAAGCTGCACATTGTGGTGTCCCAAATTAAACACATTAATGACTTTAACTTGTAGCTTCATTATTATATCATAATTCTATTAAAAGTTCTTGTCTCTCTCTCCCTGGGCAGATTAAGCTAAAAAAAAAAAAAAAAAAAACAAAAACACACACAAAAAAACCTCTCTAAATATAATAAAAATATTTTTAAAAAATATTTTTAAAAGCAGATGGGGCTTAATTCCAGCCAGCTGTACAAGGATCCTCTAGAAGAGGAACTGAAGAAGACGCAATTTGAAAAATATGCTCCTGTTGCTCTAGTTTGGGAGAGGATTGAAAAACAAGGATATTTCACTAAGAATTACAGAGGAAATCCAAGAAGATCCTCAGCATGTTTTGTAATGCTTAATAATGTAATATGGAGTATCAGGCTAGACTGGGGAAGGGCAGTGTATCTAACAAACAGCAGATTTTGGGAAAAAAGTTGGGCTGAAACCATCATCTTCCTTCCCCACTTCACAAGGAAGGAAAAAGTTTTCCTGAGTCAACAGTTCACTGAATCCATCTGTTGACAAATGACTCATTACTAAAAATAATCAGTTTGAAATTTAGGTACAGTCCATGCTTTTAAATCAATTTCAAAATCATCTACAAACACTCTGGACAAGGACTGCTTCTACTGGATAATGTTTCAGGCATAAAAAAAGAAATCCCAGCTCTCCTTGGAAAGCACAATGCCAGCTACCAGGCTGATGTGTACAAACCTCAATCAAATAAAAAACCAAGAAAAAAAAAACCCAGTGTTATTGAACTAGTGTGAATTCAGAGACAACTTTTAGAGCCCAGTGCTTGCACACCCCAAACGTTCCCTCCTGCTCTGCTCTCTGGGCCAGAGCATCAGAGTTTGTGTTCCACAGAGTTCAGAACAAAAGATACAAAAGTCTGAGCCTCACACATGATTCTCTTCTGGAACTGGGAAAAACCCAGCCTACTTGGAGCTCAATCAGCTCAGAGGAAATGAAGTGGAAATAGGAATTACTGTTCAGCAGGAACTCAACATCTCTGTTCATGATGCGACCTCATTATCTCAATTATGATGAGTTCTGGTGTTTCAGACTCAACAAGGATACTGAAAAGGTAGGGAAGTTGGGAGACATCAGGATGAGGAAACACAACCCATAGTTAGAGGTTAAAAAAGCCAGCCTGTGTAGTGCAAGTACGAAGGCAAGAAGTTTCAAACCAGTAGAGACATAACAAGAAAAGACAGTTCAGTTCACATCTAAATTTAGACTACAGAAATACAGCATGTGTTAATAATAAGTACCAGCAAAAATTCATGAGGTAATGATCCTCCTTCACTGAGGCTTTAATTTGCAGAGGTGCTACAAGGATCTGATTCAAGCCCAGCATTCAGTGCACACTCTGCTCCTGCCAGGTGACAGAGGTTGTACACGTGTGTGAAACCATCACTGCTTCCCCCACACACATTTCATTTCTGACCCCAAACTCAGCAGAATGAGGGGAGCTCAGTGTCTGAGCTCACCCTGGGGTCACAGCAGAAGCCCCTCAGAGAGCTCTGGGATGCTCTGCCTCCCTCACACTGTGCTGCTGACCTTGGTTGTACTTCCCAGGCAGGGAAGCTCAGAACTGAAGCAGCAGCACAGCCACACTTTATTTCAGGGGGAGTTCATCCTTCTCACTCTCATCAAACCCCCGGAGACCAAAGCCTTGGGACAAACTTGTTACAGTGTAATGGACAGAAATGATGCATTAATGATTCTCCATCAGTAAACTCAACCTCTGCTGCAATGCAGAGGTCGGACGTTGTGCTGCTTGTTGTCAACAGTCAGCAAATAGCTGTTTGTTCATTTTCTTTGGTTCAAAGAATACCTAAAAGTGACAGAAACCAAATTAATGTCATCTCCAACTGCTCCTGTGGTTAATGAGCTCACCAGAAAACGTTCCAAGAACAAATTATTTTCAAGAAAAATCAATTGGAAGAAAAGAGAAACAGACAATCCAGAAAAGACACTCCAAAAGGAAAATGAACACGGGATGAAACTCCTTGCTAACCAGCACAAGTCCAGGCTGAGGCTGGCACTGTGTAACTGCAACAAATACCTGGGACAGAGAACACTAAAGCAGTGTGTAGAAGAACACAAAACACCTTGAGAACCGAAGTCATGAGATAATCATGCAAAATAGAGTATAAAGCAGAGGCACAAGGGGGAAGAACTGAAATCTGTACAAGACTCTGACTAGAGAGTTCAAAACCTGACTTCTGCCAACAAACTTCATTCTTTACAGAACATCCTTCCTCAAAACAGTACCCTCACCCCAACAAACTACAGAATACAAGAAGTTGATTTTTTTTCAGGTTTTGGGTGGTTTTTTTTTTGTTGGTTGGGTTGTTTTTGGATTTTTTTGACTTGCAGTTTATTCCCGCTGTCGCTACTTTTTAATATATAATTTTGGCATTTTGCTCATATGCTGAATCTCAGTTATATGAGATGCAGCACATTTCTTTGGCTTCTAAAGCCTACACACCCTCTCTCTCATCCTCCCCCCTCCCCTAAAAAAAACAACAAAAAAAAAAACAAAAAAAAAAAAAAAAAAAAAAAAAAAAAAAACAAAAAAAAAACCAAAAAAAACACAAGAGAACCTAACTAGTTTAACTAGGAAAAACCCCAACCAGAATAGACACAAACCTGGCAAACACCCAAAGGAAACAAAGTACAATATGTGTGCACATTTTTATTTTTCCCCCCCCAGAGGCAGGTGTTACTTGTAACAATACGAGGTATTAAGGTCCTCAAAATACAGCTGTGATTAATAAGACATTTAAATATTTTTTAGCTCAAATGTAGGCTTGGAAATTTCCAGGATATCCTCACAAGCATCCTGCTCTGCCTCTTATTTTTCTAATGGTTGCAAGGAAAAGTCAAACAGTGCTTGGAAAAGGAGATATACAGTGATACCCTGCTGAAGCAGAGCAGGGTTGTTGTTTTACCACAATCATGATTATTTGATAGTGCCTTGTTCCGAGCTTTAGTCACTGTTTAAGAAAGCTCCAGAAAGATAAATATGCTCAGTATGAGGAACCTGCCTGCTCCTGTCACCTTGCAGCAGAACCCACTCCTCATCCAAGCCACAAGAACATCCTGCAGCTATCCCAGATGCATTCCTCACTCAGATGCAGAAGGCATGTCCCAGAAGTTCACAATTCTGGGAGATGTAGAGGTAAAACAAATTGGATTTGTTAAGGAGTGGGAAATACAGGCAGTAAGTTATGACAATAGAGCCAAACACTGGGTTAGAGGGTGCCCTGGGGAACAACACCAAGACACTGCTGGCATTTTCTTCCTTTTAAATAGCAGCACATGGACTGTCCCTGCTGCTGTATCTCACCTTCAGCTTCTGAATCTACCTGGACATGCTGGTAAACCTGGGCAAGCCTGGCAAACGTTGAGTTTGAGTGTTCATGCCAACAAATATGATAAAAACATTTCTGTATGGCCACAAACAATTAACATAGGTCAAAATAAAATCTGACTGGTACCACCCTTAATTTCTGCAAAAATCAGGGGCAGTTTCTCAAGTACCACAAACCATGACTAACACCTAGATAAAAAAATTATTGCTTACAAGTTATATGTGAAAGATTGGAATCATTTTTTATTCCTTTTAACCACCACAGATTTAAAGTAATACAGGATACTAACAAATAATTGACACCTTCAAACATAGCAGCAACAAACACCATATAGTTGAACATATTTAGAGGTCTTCTAGTCTCTCTTACTCCAAAGACTGTTAATAACTTTGGAAATTCTACTTGGCTTTAAGGAATTCACCAGTCAGGACATATGGAATATGGCTCACCACGATGAACTGGGATTTAATACCCACCTGATACTCCAAATAACTACCCAGAACCAAAACAGCAGAACAAGCACCACGCACCCCATGAGAGGGATGCTGTCCCCAGCCTAACCTCATTCAGCTACCCCTGAATGATACTTTTGATACTGCTATCATCCAAACAGATTCAAGAACCAGTTACCACATGTTCTACAGAGAACCACAGGATGGTTTGGGAGGGAAGGGACCTTGAAGTAGTTCCAACCCCTGCCAAGGGCAGGGATGCCATGCTCTAGACCAGGTCACTCCAGGCCCCATCCAAGCTGGTTGTCCTACACAGGAAAGATGACACTAAGGACATGGAAGCCCAGCCTACTCTGACAGCCACAGAACACTCACTGCAGGCACGGCCCAGTTTGGTTTATTCTGTATCAGAACATCCCACAGATGTTTGTTGGTAAGAGGAGTATCAGTGCACCTTACATAGTTCAAAAACTCCAGTTGTGAAACACAGAAATATTATAGGAAAAGCAAGGGGGAATGGCTTCAAACTGACAGAGAACAGGTTTAGATTAGAGATTAGAAAAAGATGTCTCAGGTGGGTAAGGCCCTGGCCCAGGGTGCCCAGAGAAGCTGTGGCTGCCCCTGGATCCCTGCAAGTGTCCAAGGGCAGGCTGGACAGGGCTTGGAACAGCCTGGGATAGGGGAAGGTGTCCCTGGCAAGGGTGGGATGAGATGTGCAGAAAGGTCCCTTCCAACCCAAACCAGTCTGTGACTCCATGTAATCACTGTCTTTAACAGTTGCACTGCCCATACACCACACTGTTTTGGGAAGAGGCACTTATCACCTTTATTATCATCTGCCCAGCAAGATGACAAACCCAGGCACCCAAGCAGAAGAAACGTGCTAGAGTCTCCTCAGAAATCAGATATGCTGCTGCATCTTCTTCAGCATGGAACAACTCCACGTGAACCTGATTCAAAGCAACCACTCAAGAGTGCTAATAAAAGCATGAAAAGTCAATGATCTATCAAGCTCACCTACAGACGAGTTTTTAAACAGCTGGCAATAACATCCTTGGATATTCCTATCCTCAGAAGATTTTGTTTCATGTTTTTAAAAGCCACAGAGCACCATCCTGTCACCTGAATGAACATGAGAACGAGCAATGCCAAGGAAGTTTATTTACCAGCAGTCATACTGATTAACAGCTCAAAGTAACCCCCAAAATATTCTTCCAGATTGTGATTTTTGTATCTTTAGGCTTTAGCTGGTGTGTCAATCACATCATTATCTGTGAGCATGCTCACATGTCATAAAGATGGGTTTCCATCCTTCTCAGCACCCAAGTCAGACATGAAATAACCAGGACACAGAAAATGCACATGCCTGTTTCAATGCAGAGAAGCAATTTCCCTGTCTCCAGTAAATGCTACTACTCTCCATGTATGTGATGGGTCATTACCCCTGGTTCATAAAGATTAGTCTAAAGAACTATCTCATTTGAAAACTCCAAAATTTTTAGCAATTTCCTGGCAGAGGAAAGGAGAGTTATTCTTCATCTTAGATATTTGGAGGTTTTTATAGACATTGTTTCTCCCCTGATGGATGCTCATTTCCAGCTGTTCCTGCACATGAATGAAGAGCCTGTTCAGTGGACAATAAGAAATTAATGGACCATCTCAGTGCACCTTTTACACCAAATCTGTATATTCCAGGGGCAGCTGAACGAGGAACAGCCCTCTCACGAAGGAATAATTTAATGCTAATAAACTACAGCATTAAACAACTGTCGGTTCTTCCCATCTGGTTCCTACCAGATCACATATACTAGACCACGAGAAACTGCTCCCTCAACCATCGACATCACCGTGTCCAATACATTATTTAAAAAAAAAAAAGGAAAAAAAAAATCTTCCAGCACAGCAGCTTGGCCTCATCCTGCCCGCACCACTCCCCAATGGGCAGAGGCACCATCCCCCCCGCGACCCCCAAGGCCAGGACCCGTCTCCGTGCTCCCACCGAGGGCTCCCAGCCCCTCACCGCGGCCTCGGGGCGGCTCCCGGGGGCAGCCACAAGGCCCTGGCACGGCCCGAGCCCGGAGCCGCGGCTCCTCCGGCCCCGCAGGCCCTGAGCCCCCGGCCCGCCCTTCGGGCCGTGCCCAGAACCGGAGAGACCCCTCAGCCCCACGGCCAGGCCAGGCCCGGGCCGCTTCTCCTTCCACATCCCGCAGGCCCGGCCGGGCCCGGCCCCGCTCGGCCACCGCCGGTACCTTGTAGTACACATCGAACTGGATGTTCTCGGGCAGCGAGCGGATGTCGCGGCGCCGCGCCCGCCCGTAGCTGTCCACGACGGCCGAGATGGCCGTGTTGTAGAGCGTCTCGGGCACCCACTCCAGCTCCACCGCCGCCATCTTGGCTGTGTGGAGCCGCCTTCCCCTCCCTCCCTCCCACCCTCCGCCTCCCGCCCTCTCCGCCTCGCGGGGCTCCCACCGCCCTGGCCGCTCCGCCTCGCGCCCCGGGGCTACCGCGGCTTCCGCCGCTCTGCCCGCTCCGCCTGACGGTCCGGAGCTCTCTCCCTCACGGAGCTCCCCCGGCCCGGCTCTCTCTCTCTCCCTCACGGAGCTCCCCCAGCCCGGCTCTCTCTCTCTCCCTCACGGAGCTCCCCCAGCCCGGCTCTCCCTCTCTCCCCCTCACGGAGCTCCCCCAGCCCGGCTCTCCCTCTCTCCCCCTCACGGAGCTCCCCCAGCCCGGCTCTCCCTCTCTCCCCCTCACGGAGCTCCCCCGGCCCGGCTCTCTCTCTCCCCCTCACGCCCCGCGGCTCTCGTCCCTCTGCCCGCCCGCTCTCCATCGCGCCCGGGGGCTCTCTCTCCCCCCCCGCTCCCCTCACACCCCGCAGCTCCCCGGGGTCCCGCAGCCCTGCCCGGGCTGGGCATTGTGAGGGACGCACGAACGAAGCGGCTTAGGGGGAAACAGGGCAGTGCTCTGGGGTGGGATTTTATGGAGGGTCTGGAACATCTCCGTGATCAGGCGGACTGCGGCAGCTGGGCCTGGTTAGTCTGGAGAAGAGCGAGAGGGGATCTAACGCACAGTAAACCTCTCAAAGGTGTCAGACGATGGTACCACACTCTCTCCGGTGATGCCCAGCGGCAGGACGACGAGCAGTGGCCCTGAACTAAAACACGAGAAGTTTCATCCCAACACGAGGAAGAGCTTTGAGTGAAGGAGGTAAAGCCCTGGAACAGCTGCCCAGGGAGTGGAATCTCCCTCGTTGGAGACATCCTGTCTGGAAAAAAAATCAATGCACAAATACCAGAGATTTATGCCAAAAAAAAAAAAAAAAAAAAAAAAAAAAAAAAGGAAATAGAGGAGTCCTTTTTGCTTTATGCAAATAAAGGGAGAGCCCATAGGCCATTCCCCTGGGATCTCTCAAGTTTTTGGAGGACTCAGCCTCCTTTTTATCTTAATTTCCAATCTGCATTTCCCTCTCTCTTTCCCCATGGGCTGAGGCACAGACTTGCCAGAACACCTGAGATTCCCCTCTAATGTATAACCCCCCTTTTAATTTTTTATTTGTTATAGAATTCATATGTTTTCCCCTTTGCTTCTTTCATCTTTCAATATCCAATTTCACTTATCAGCAAACCTACCGTTTGTAAAGGCAAATATCTTTTTCCATTCATCAATCAGTGGAATCCATCCCCTTATCTCTCAGTGCTGGTCTTACCTACCAGCAGACCTACACCTCATTTGTAAAGACAAATCTGATATTCTTCTCAATCCCAAACCCCCCTGAACACATTCCTGCTCCAGGTGGCCCTACCTTGGACCAGATAGAGTTTAAAGTTCTTTCCAAACTACAAGGATTCCATAAATAATTCTATATATCCCTGCAGGCAGCCACAGGGAAGGAGGTGGGCTTGACTACCATGGCCCCAGAGCCCACCGCAGCCTGAGAGCCTTTATCTCGTGGAGCTGAGCCCCACCCAGCCCAAACTTCTGAAATAAATATAGTTTACAGCTCACCTGGGCTAACACTCAGCTAATGCTGGGCTTTCCATGATCTCCAGGTGTGTTGGCAGCTCATGTGAGCACTATTTAGGCACCCAGAGTCTGCTGCAACAGGACATCGTAATCATAAATGTGAAAGAAATTTCATTTTCATCATTGTATGAAATTCCTGTCGCTGGTGTTCTCTTAGCTTATGTAGGGCTGCTACTGTTCTTTTTTATTTTAAAAATTATAGGAGGCAGAGCTCCTGCTGCTTTCCTTTGGGCACATTATTTCTAAAACCCAGGTTGTTGGAATGTTATGGGGTGGGAAGAGAGGAATGTCACATCAACAGACCATGGATTGTTTTGTCCTTTTTTTTTTTCTTCCTTTTTTTTTTTTTTTTTCCTTTTGGTACTAGTGCCTTCAGATTTTTCTTTTATTTTCTGAAGTAATGAGGATTTGTTTCACCTTAGGCAATACAGCTGATTCCTGTTGGCAATTAAGCACATCGAGGCTATTTAGCTCAGTTACTTTTAGAGGCCTGGTTTGGGAAGGTTGGAGGTCTGTTAAGGAAGAAAGAAATATTGATAATTTACTTTAAAAAAGTATGTTTTTAGCTTGTAATGCTTTTTATTTTGCTTTCAAGTAAAATAGCTACTAAATTTTCCAAGAAGGAGAAAAAAAAAGTGAAGGTAAATATACTTTTTAAGCACTATAGTAATGGGCTTTATCTTCTTGATAAATTACTATGCTTTAAAATGTGAGTCAGGCTGTGCCTTCTTTTGCCTGGCAATTTTTTATAGACAAAACTAGAGTGTGCCTATTCACTTATTCAGAAATAAGTATATCTGTGAAGGAAGAATGTTGTCTAAAGCCTCTCTGGAGCATATTATGTATTCACTCTGTAACTCATCTTGGTGGAGCCTGAAAAATAATCTTCATGGCAAAAGCAATTTAATCTCAAGGTAGAATAGTTTATTTAAGTATGCAAGAAATTGATTTTTATTAGTACAGTGTGGTTTGATATATTTGTACATTGAACAATTTGGTTCTCTTTGATCATAAAAAGATATTTTATTGTTAAAGGTGTTACACAGAGTTGGAGCTCTCAGTCACCTTGTTGAGATAGTAAGTATTAAAATAACTTATTTAGCAACAAAACTGTCTTAAAACTGACTGTTTTATTGAATAATTAGTTACTTCTTTGTCATAATGTTTATTTTATTTTTTTTTTCTTATACCATATTGGGAGTTAATTAACACAATAACTCTATTCAAAAAATGTGCTTTTCATATCCGTAAATTATTTTAATGCAATCATTTATTAATCATTGCAGATGTTGGAAAATCCTTCTGACTCCAGTGCTTGTTGGCAGAGCTTCTGATGGATATTCTTATCTTTGTTGGTATCTTCCTTTTTCCTTTTGTCTTTTTTTAATTTTTTTTTTTTTCTATGTGGAGAACTAGTTTAAGGACTTTTACACACACTGCTAGTGCCTGAAAGCAGAATGGGGATGGATGTTGTTTGGGGAAAAGCCTTCCGTGGGTCTGGCTGCTGCAATTTGAGCTTTTGAAGATGCAGCTGGGTATCTGAGCCCCTCACATGCACAGAATCTGGAGTGTGGGACATCTGGGTGTTATTGCAGGGGAAGGGCATGCAGACAAAGCTCACAAGGGGTAAATGTAGAAAGAAAATCTAATCGTGGTCATTGTAAAAACAAACCAAACTGCCCCCGGAGATCAAACAGCCTCTGGGTTGTCAGAGCTCCCTGTGTGGAAGGAGTTCGTGTGGAAGAGATTTGATTTTACATCTGCAAATGTGGTTGTGTGATTTTAGGAGAGTGGGAATGAAGCCTGGTGATGTTCTGCCTTGCAAAAAAGGTTCAAAACCCTTTAAAAAATCCAAATTCCAACTAGGTATTGGTATTGAGTTACTGTTTTTGGACACTAGTGAATGGCTGAAGCCCTCAGTTAGAAGAGGTTGTTCCAGTGAAAGGCTGAGAGCTGGGATTGCTCAGCCTAGAGAAGAGAAGCTTCAGGGTGACCCAACTTCACCCTTCCTGCACCTGAAGGGGCCTGCAAGGAAGAGAGATTATTTCCACACAGCATAAGGAATGGCTTTCATAATGACAGAGGATGGAGTTTGATTAGATTTTAGGAAGAAATTCCTCCCTGGAAGGGCAGTGAGGTGCTGTGGCTTCCCCTGGATCCCTGCAAGTGTCCCAGGACAGGCTGGACAGGGCTGGGAGCAGCCTGGGACAGTGGAAGGTGTCCCTGCCATGGCAGGGGTGGAATGAGATGAGTTTTAAGGTCCCTTCCAACCCAAACCATTCCATGGTTCCTTTCCAAATTTACGTGTGAAACCAGAGCTGGATGATTAACGAGTCTGTTTGGTCTGAAAATTACTGCAGAAAGTAGCAGTGTTGTTTTTATCCCACAATTTTTGAATCTGTAACTGTGCCTCAAACTGAAAATAGGGGTTTTTATTTTTTTTCTTGTTGTGCTCATAGAGTTATATTTCAGCCAAATTAGAAGCTGTATATCCATTAAAGCTCACACAGGAAGCAACAGAATTTTCTCTCCTGCTGCTGCTTTTTTTCCTCAATTCTGTGTCCTCAGGTCATGTTAAATCACCTGCAGCTTCACCTGACTCATTTGTTGCTGAAACCAATTAGGAAGTGCTCACATCAGGAGCATTTCTGCTGGATAGATTTGGGAGGTGATTTTTGTCAGGGAAATGGTGATTTGTATTTGGGGGCCCTCTCACTGACCCAGTGAGGAACAGAGAGGGGAGGCCTGTAGATGCTCTGCCTTTTATTTGCCTGTCTCAAATGATTTTTGTAAATAAATAAGTACTATATATATTTTTTTTTTCCCCAGGAATATAGTTCAAGAAATCGTGGATGAAAAACATGGAATCTGTTTAATGTGCTGCCAGTGAAAGAATGTTGTTCACTCGCTTTCCTCAAAGGTAAGATACTTGTCAGAGAGAAAAATAAATGTAAAATTCACGTGGTAACAAAGAGGAAGTTCAGTATGGATGGAGCTGGAAATTTGAGCTAACTCATCAATGGGAAATTAAGATTTGGATCATTATTTGGCACAGTTTAGGATTTTCAGATTGGACCAGCAGTTCTTGTTCTGTCATGGGTTAAAGGTTGAGCTTGTTTATGTGAACAGCTTAATTTTTTAAATTACTGTAGCTGGGTATAGTTAGTGGAAAAAGAGCTTCTAAGAAAACAATAAAAACCTGCTGAATTTCCTTACAATATGCTTATTTTGAAGTGGGAAGGAAGCGAACTGACATGGATAACATATGAACCTACTATATCTCCTTGATGTGGATATTAAAGGAACCTTGAAAATAGTTTATGGGGAAGTTGTTGGAGGCTTCTAATTTTAAATTCTTAACAGGAAATCATTAAACTGTAGAGGAGCCAACATAACAGACTGTTGCTCTAAAACAAGAGCTAAATGCAGAGCATCCACATGAACTTGTCAGATCTTTTTAAAGGTTTTTTTCCTTTCCTTTCATGTTTACTGCAACCCAGATAAATACATTTTCATTTCTGTTTTTCATATACACCCAGTTCAGAATCCCATTCTAAATGAGTTGTGAAACCAGGGCCCTGATGGTCTGACCTCAGGGCAAATGGAGAAATTTAATTATCCAGCAGAACCAGGGGTGTTAATCCTTGTGGGGTCAGGTCCTATCTTCCTTCACTGACTGCAAAAAGCCTTTAAAAATGTGGATATTGTTCACTTTTAGTTTCCTCTTTCACGTGAGAATTTCATGCTTTATCTGAGCCCCTTGCTGAGATGATTGGCACATTTCACGTGGGCTATGCAAGAGGTGTAACAGCCTTGTTACAGTGTCAGCTGGGCTGTTGAAGCTTAATTTGAGGCTTAATTAGGGGCTGGAGGAATGAGAAACATTTTGAGGTGTCTGTAAGCACTAAGACATGAAGGTGAGTCCCCAAATGCAGAGATTATTCTCGGGTGAAGAAGGCTTTAAGTACTGGGTTTGCCAAAACCAGGCGAGCACTGCTGCTTTCTGTTGTCCTATAATGAATAAATTTGTACCTAAATGATTAGATTTTCTATATCTGGCTTAGGGCTGATGTGAATTTTCATGTTTTGATAATTTAACAACTTCATCTGCCAGACAAAATGAGTGGCTTTTGTAAATTATAACTTGGAGTATCTTTAAAGCTGCTAGGGAGAAGAGGGCAGGATGCTGCTCACCCAGCACTACACTGTGATGGGGAATTAGGAAGAATTTAAATGTACCTCTCTTGTTTCTTTTGATTGTCTGATGTAGCTGAGGGGAAGGAGTTCTGCTGTAAAAAAAAAAGTAACTAATTTAGTTTAAGCCTGTTTGAGATCTGTTAAGCCTCGGTTAAAGGGAAAACTGAACTTTTCATCACAAAAGGAATCATGGCTCTTAATTTTGAGAAATGATTTAAGTGAGTTGAACCAGAGCATTCAGAGGTGGATTTATTTCAGCAGCTGTTAGACAAAATGAGGATAAGCTATCATTAAAGTCAAGTAAATATCTGATTGTGTTTGGCTTAGAAGCACTTTATGTGAAATGAATTTAATTCTTGCGTAAAAAAAAAAGCTTTTAACTGTGAGTGGTTTAACCTGACTTCTGCATCTGAAATAAATGATGGAGAAATCATGAGCAGTTTCTGCTTAGCATTTACTTCCTTTAAGCATCAACCAAGAAAGGCACTCCCCATTTTTATAAATGCATCAAGGGTGCATAAAAATTGCTGAATTGCCCTTCACTTATTGCCTGTTCCTTAGGTCCTGGGGTTTGGGAATGGCAGTGGTACTTTCTGTCAAGCTTCCTCTTTATTCAAAGTTTTTTTTCCCGGCACCAAACTCCATCTTTATTAGAAATTTTTCTCTCTGCATCTTCAACTTTTTTACATTCCTGTTTCTGTGAGGGTCTGGTTTAGTTGAGAGGGGTTTTTTTGTGAGCTGAAGGACTTCAGAAGAAAATGAGGAAATGTGGTTTGAATTGCTGTAGGATCTGCTGGTTGTGTGCCCTGTAAATCTTGAAGCACTTTGCTTTTCCAACAGCAGTTTGGAGAATGTAGTTGTTTCAGGCAAAACCACCTTTAATATATTGTAATTTAATAGAATTTGTGAGTGTAGGTATGATTTATATGGGCAGTTGTCTTGATTATAGAAGTATTGATAGAAATGAGGCACTTTTTCACTCTGATAAAGAAGCAATACTTGGATATAAAAAGACAGAAATACCTTAGGGTTTGCAAAGGAGTTTTTTTCTATCACAATTGTGGGTTTTTTCCCCCCTTTGTTTCCTTCTTTTTTACCAGACTACCTAAAATATGTTTATGTGAAGTATAGGGGTAGGAGCCAATGTGTGTGGTTCTGTTCCTGGAGTAGCTTGGAATTTTCCACTCAAAATTATCTAGGAAAACATTGTCTGTATTGAATGAGACTATTCCTCACATGACAATATCTCTGGCTACATTCATCCAGCAATGAAATAGGAATATGACACTTTTTTTGGAAGTAATGGGCTTTAGCTGTCCCTGTGATGACGTGGGTCTGACAATGTTATTTTGTCCTTTTTTTTTTTTTGTTGACAGTTTTAAGTCAGTTTGTTTGTTTTCTGGTTACTTTGCAATTTAAAATGTGCTGCAATATGGGTGGCAGTACAGGCCTGACAATTGATGTGTCATGTCCATGGTTTTTAGGTTAATTAAGAGGGAAATGGTGATACATTGTGATGTTTGGGATTGCAAAAAACTCAAATTAGTCTTTGTCTTCTTTACACACTGTTGAAATGCCCAACAGACTTACATAAAATACTCTTATGGAACTTCATGGTCAGATTTTTGAAAGCAATCTATATTGGGGTTGATGATCTGGTGATTGATCTGCGGGTATAAACACCTGTAAAGTAGGAAGGGATCATTACCTGATTGGATTAGTGTAGATTAATTCATTAATGATTGTAACAGGTTTGCAAATGCCTCAGGGCTCCAGGAATCCAAAGCTTTGTTGATTTTTTTTTTTTTTTTAAATACTGATGCCTTTAATGCGGTTGATGGAAGGAAATCCAAAAGGCTTGCAGTCCTTAGGCCAAACAATTATCTCCAGGGAAGTATTTTTGCAAAATTCCGTGGTGGTTTTCACTGTAGTGAGAAGGGGCTCTGGGAGCTGGGAGTAAAACAATGTCTGGAATTTCAGCTATAAAAACGAAACGCACAAACCCCTCCAGAGTGAAAGAAAAATCTTAAATGGTCGTAAGCATAAAACGGCGCAGGGATGCATAATTCCGGAGGTGTCGTTGAAGGGAATCAAGCGGGAAAACAGGGATGAAAGCAAGGCGCAGGGGAAGATGCGGGTGTCTGAGTAACAGTGGGGGGTACCTGGAGCAGGGAAGCACGGGAGGGCTGAGTAAGAACCACGGGGGCTCCTGGAGCCAAGGGGGGAATCTTGTGCTTCCAGTTCTGCGTCCTACTTGCGGTGCTGAGGTCTGCGTGAAGCGGGAGGGTCCCGGGGGACGCTCAACGCTCTCCACACCTTTCTCGTGAGGGCGACAGGAGCGGCAGACCCCGACCTCTCTGCTGAGCAGCGACAGCACCCGAGGGAACGGCTGAGCTTGTGCCAAGGCAGGTTTGGAGATCCGGGAAAGGCTCTCCCCGCCGAGAGTGCCGGGCACTGCCCAGGCTCCCCAGGGAACGGGCACCGCCCCGTGGTTTGCCAGAGCTCCAGGAGCGCTCGGACAGCGCTCCGGGGATGCGCAGGAGCGATTGTCGGGGTGCCTGTGCCGGGACAGGCGCAGGGACAGAACCGGAGCGGTCCCGCTGGGTCCCGCCCGGGCTCTGCCGCTGCGCTCCCACCGGGCGGCCGCAGGGGGCGCCGCGGAGCCCGGGCCGCGCCCGCCGCCCCTTCCGCCGCGGCGGGGCCGGCAGGGGGCGCTGGGCGGGCCCGTTCCCGTTCCGTTCCGTTCCCGTTCCGGCGGGCGCAGGGAGCGGGAGCGGCCGGGGCCGCCGCGGACATGCCCGAGCGCCGCCGCCGCTGCCGCCTCCTGCAATAATCCTCGGCGGGCGGGCGACGCCGCGCGGAGCCGCCCTCCCCTTCTCCCCATGGAGGGGCCGTACGCGCTCGGGGTGAGCGTGTTCTCCGACCAGGGCGGCAGGAAATACATGGAGGACGTGACCCACATCGTGGTGGAGCCCGAGCCGCCGCCGGCCGGGGCGCACAAAGGCGGAGCGGCGCCCGCAGGCCCCAACGCGGCCGAGCCCCCGGCCGAGAGCGGGCGGCGGCGGGGAGGGACCCCGCGGGCTGCCGAGGACGGGGCGCGTTCCCCCGGTACCGGCCCCGGCCCCGGGCGGCGGCCGCGCCGCTCCGTCGCTTTCTTCGCCGTGTGCGACGGGCACGGCGGGCGGGAGGCGGCCCAGTTCGCCCGGGAGAACCTGTGGGGTTTCATCAAGAAGCAGAAGGGTTTCTGCTCGGCGGAGCCGGCCGAGGTGTGCGCGGCCCTGCGCAAGGGTTTCATCGCCTGCCACCGCGCCATGTGGAAAAAGCTGCGTAAGTGCCCAGCTCTCGGACCCTCCGCGGGTTCCGCTGCTCTGTCCGCCTGCGTTCCGCTTCCCAGCCGCCTTTTCCTCCCCCTTTCCCGCACTATTGTGAGTGCTGCCCTCCCTCCTGCCCTTCCTCCATCGCTGCCATCCCCGCGCTGGGAATCGCAGGGCGCGGGAGCGCATCCCGCCCGCTGAGCCGAGTGATTCGGGAAAACGAGAAAAACTGGAGGGCACGCTGGGAGAAGAGAGATGTAAACACGGGGTGAGGACACGCTGCTGTGTTACGTAGCTGGGAATGGTGCGATGGTAGGGCTGCAGTTTGTTTTCAGGGTGTTAGGCATAGATTTCCAAATTCGATTCGTTGGGAAGGTCTTCATTTTGTTGCCTTGGCTAACCGCACTGAATTCCCCCTTGCATCATGAAAAGGAACAAAAAAAGTAGTTTTAGCAAACCGAAATGAGTTGGAAACGGTGTTTTTTTTTTTTTTTTCCCTAATGGTGCTTCCGACTGTTTTTGTGAGTCCTGGTGGAAGGATTGAAATGTTCATGGCTTATAACTTGCTCATGTGCGAGCGTGGGGGGAACACACAGTGTCCCTGACAAAACAGAAAACACGCTTAGCGTCTTGATGATTTTGGTAGACGTAAATATATATATTGTATGTTTTAGTTATTTAATTGCAGTAGCATAGAAGTTGAGGTCGTGAATGAGTCAATGTTTAGGAGAAGAACATGCCCAGACAAGTGACAGTCATTATTCCTGTGCTCATCCTTCTCACCGAGGTCTTGTGAGGCTGCAGGTCGAGTTTCTGAAAGGCTTTTTTTTTATTTAAGACTAAGGTCCTGATTTAAAGGGTGATTCTTTATAGAGAATGTATAGAATGAATGTGTATTGCTTATGCATTTAGGCGTTCACAAGCATCATAGAAAAAGCAGAAGCAGCGTACAGAGTGTGAAGGGAGGTGTGGAACACAGTAAAACTCGATCCAAGATCGTGACAGTGACAGTTTGACTTGGGAGGGAAACCTGAAAAGCGAGAATTGCTCTCAGAGCACCCCGGGCTTTCAACGAAGCGATGGGAGGGGCGGGGGGGGGGGGGGGGGGTGGAAATGCAGTTTCAAAAGAGTTTCATTTTCCTTTTTCTTCAATAGCAAAATAGAGAAGTGCAAATGTCAGATACTTGAGGAGATAACAGGGAAGGAACCGTGAGTTTGGGGGCACAGAGGGAAGGGTGTGAATTTTAGAAGCACCAGAACTTGACCACGGCCTTGGCAATGGGGTGTGCGGCCTCATGGGCTGAGGGCAGGGTGATAAGGAGCGAAATGTGTGAACAGGGGGAGATGGCACGGGGTGGGGGGTGCGGAAGATAAGGAGCTCAGTTTTCTGGCTGTTGAGTCCCTGGTGTGGTGTTTGTCACTGTAACTCTGTGCGAGCACCGAAGGCAGGGAGGAGAGAAGTGCAGGAAACTCTATTCAGTAATGGGTGTTTAGCAAACAGCACCGGGGCTGTGGAAGCAATTTAAATTGTTGTGAGAAACAGCACAGCTCTGGCTGGGAGCCTTTGATGGCGCTTCCAGGTTGGCTGTTTAGTAAACTCCAGAGCTTGTTTGCTCCTCCTGATTCCTGCTGCACGTGCTTAACAGCCCGAGCTTTGTGGGACAAACCCATCATTATCTCTAGTTTATAACTTCATCCTGTTACGGAGTCCCAGTGCAAATTCTGGTGGCAGGCAATAATTTTCCATATTATCACGTGTAAAGCAGCTTTTTAACTGTGTGTTGGTGACACTGTGGACGTGAAATGGAGACTGGGTTTGTTGGGATCCTGAAGTGTGTGGGAGAGTGGTTTAGAATTTGGGGTGGAGGATGGAGTCTTTATTGCTTCCAGTTGGCAGTACCAGAAAAATGAAACCAGAAAAACTCCCATTTGTCACTGGTGATCGTTTTTGGCGTTAATTCTGTGGTAATAAAATTCTCCGAATGCCAAAGGTCTTCTGGAGTAAGAGTTCATTTTGGAAGCTGCAGAATGAGTTTATGAGTTCAAAGTTACGGCGCTGGGTGTGAAGGGCAGTGGTTTTCAAGGAGAGGGGGGAAAAATGTCTTAGCAAGATGTGCTGTTGATGCTCCTGATCCGTGGAGGAGTTGGGTCCATGGATTTGGTTTTGGTACTTAAGCTCAGAAGAAAACCCAGCAGTTTTGACACTTTTTCTGGTTCCTGGTGAGACAAAATCTCTACAGAGAGAACTGGGCTGTATCTAATACTTATCTCTGAACAGGAGCAAGGCATGAACTGCAGTCTCTGGATGACAGGCAGATAATTCCTGGTTCTGCTGAGCCTAAAATCTGAGGCTGCTGCATCATTCTTTCTCCCACAAGTGGGTGATTTCCTTCTCCCTGCTCCCCATCCCCATAAAGACTGATTTGACACTCTAATATATTTTATTGCTGTTCAGGGGTTGTTACATTGACAGAAACTCATTAGTTGCAGCTTGTTTTCTGTTAAGTGCATGGTTGAAGTCCTCATTGCCACTTGGCTCCCTCCTTTGTTTGCTTTCCATTTGGAATGTGTTAGATTTAATATCCACAGTTAAAACTGCCAGACAAAGTACTTCCAGTAAGCTGATTGAATGTTTGTGTTCTTGAAATAAAGCTGCTCCTAGGGAGAAAGTGTGTTTTAGTATTTAGAACACAAAGCTATAACTGTTGGAACTTAAATGTTTCAATTGTGCTGGATGTCTTGGTAGTTCACACAGAGGAAATACAGCTTTTCTCTTCATGCTGCCTGTGAATTCTACTTCTCCAAATTCTCCTTTTCCATCAGCTCTCTTCCATGTCTTCTCTCAGGCACCTGAACATCATTCAGTGGCACTAGAACTTAAGTTCCTCATTTTTTTTTAATTCTGTTTAAAGCTTTAGAATATTAAAATATGTTTTCACAGAGGCTAAGGTGTAACTGCATTTTCCTTTTCTTTCCTCGTGTGTTTACTTGCAGTGTGTTTGTTGTGCCACAGGCACAAACAGAGAATGCAGTGCTTTGGCAGCCTGAGCTGGGTATTTCCTGCAAACAGCTTGTGTCACAGCAGAGTTGTTGTGTTGTGCTGTGTGAGCCTGACTTGTGAAGGGCAGGAGATAGAATGTGACAGGGAGATGAGGCTCCCTTTGGAGTTTGTCTGAAGACGTGAGTGGGTGCAGCGAAGAAGAAACATGAGGTTGCTGTTGACAGTTGGAATCAACTGATAACTGGGAGCTGAGCCTACTCTTCGTGGGTGCTGGGCTGGGGAGGAGGATGTTGTGGCTGGCCTGGCTCCATGGGGGTGTTGCCTCAGTCAATTTGTGCATGTTTGGGAGAAGATGGACTTGTGTGTGTAGACACAAAAAGGCATGAAAGAGGAATTTGGATTGGATGTAACTGGAGAGAGTGGTGTAACAGCAAATTTGTAGAAGTGGTTTGAGGGCAAAGCAGTTGAGGAAAGAGATTTCCCTAACTGGGTGTAGCTGTGTTATTACTCTGAATTCCAGGGATATCTCCTGTAGAATTGAAGGACAGCATACTGAGTCTGAATTATTCAGTCCTCCAAAGGGAAATGTGAGTAAAACATCTGAGATGTCATTCAGTACAAAATGTTGCTGTTCAGCCTATGAAAGTCAAATAGCAGTTTTTCTCCCTTCCAAGGGGATCAGGAATGTCCACAAGTCCTCATTGCCTGTCAAATATCCAGACAAAACTGAATTTAGGATGTTTCTACTACTTCAGACAGGGAAGCGAAGAGTAAAATCTCAATGAAAGACTTGACTGAGCCCCCAGGGAACACATCTTCCCCTGTGTTCTTCTAGTGATGCTTGGAAGATCAAACCAGAGACATTTTTTGGAACCCTGTTGTGGTGCTTTGGTCCTGTTTAAGCTAAGTTTAAGTCAGTTTAAGCTGAGGCTTGGGAAGGATGTTAAAGGACATGGGGACACCACTTGGCCTGGCTGTTGTTGTCACATCCCACAAGCCTCCGAGATGCCCTTCAAGACATTCCCAGCTCCCCAGACCTAAACCTGTGTTTTTTGTCTGTGTTTTGCCTCGTTTCTCCTTGCAGCAGAGTGGCCCAAGACCATGACAGGCCTGCCCAGCACGTCGGGGACCACGGCCAGCGTGGTGATCATCCGTGGCTCCAAGATGTACGTGGCCCACGTGGGTGACTCAGGAGTGGTGCTGGGGGTCCAGGATGACCCCAAGGATGACTTTGTGAGAGCTGTGGAGGTGACACAGGACCACAAGCCAGAACTTCCCAAAGAAAGGGAGAGAATTGAAGGCCTTGGGGGCAGGTAGGTTTGTTTGCTTTTACTGAGCTAAGCTTGAGCTTGTTGTGGGAGGACACACAAGGAGCTGAATCTCAGCCATTTCTCTTTTGTCCTTTTTATTTTTCTTACAGTTAATTGGGGAATAAATTGCAGGTATCCATTGTTACACGGTTGTGGTTTTTGCTAGTGGTTTATGGTATATCCAGAATTTTAATTTCCTGGTAGATCACACAGCTGAGGGATGGTTGCAGTCCTAAATGTTCACCGACTTCTTGCAAGCAGAGATGTTAATTTTTGGCCTATTTTCCTTTAAATTCTGAGGAACCTGCAAGTTGGGCAAATTGCCTTTTCACATAGGTAAAATGATACAAGGTCTGAAATATCCAGTTTGTCACAGGCATTCTGCATTGTCCCTGAGATGACAGTGGCAGCTGTTGAATAGGTTCCCCAAAGCTTCTGCTTGGGGAACATGAGAAAAAGAATCCTGGGTTTGAAACAAAACCCTACCTTTGCTGTTTGAACACCACAATTTAGCACCTGTCTTTTCAGGAGCCATGCCTTTCCTGGCAGGAGCTGGCAGATGTTGGCACATCCAAGCTGGGCTTGGGTGTGTGTTCCCTGGAAGGGAGGGGAAGCAGGCAGGGCTCTGTCAGGTGGCACAAATGTTTGGAGACAACCCCCAGGGCCTCACCAGATGGATGGGCAGGTTTCCCTCCTCGGAGCAGGGATCACTGGAGGTTTTCCTGCTGACATCATTCATCTGGGAGCCCTGGCAGCCCATTAACCCTCAGGTATTTGTGTCTCTGGCAGGTGGGAGGGAGGTGATCAAGGGCTGTTTTGCAGGAGGGATAACCTGCAATTTTGCTGTAGGTTTCCAAGGTTTATCTCAGAGATTGGAAGTCTCTGGTGCTTCAAAGATGCATCCCCTGAAACTTAGTATCTACATGAATGGTTAATTTTTTCTGTTTTTACTGAGACTCATCCTGTTTTTCCCAGGCTGGCTGTGAGGCATGTGGTGGGAGTGAGGTGGAACTGTGCCTTGTCTTCCATGAGAGCAAACTGGGAACAGTTAATAAGAGACCATGAGGGAATCTTCCATCAGAATGCTCTTTTCCCAGTAACAGTCTGAGTGTGGAATGAGGTTTTCTTTCCAAGAGTGACTGAAGTGAGCTCTGTGTGATCGTTAGTTGTACAAGTGGATGAGGTCAAGTTTTAGGATGTGGTGTTTGTGACTTTGCTGTGCTCTGGATGGAGTTGAACATGCCCTTGTTGTTAAAGCCTTTGAAGTGTTAGGAAGTGCATCTTGAATGGCTTCAGCATGAGGAATCTTGAGGCTGTTCCAGAGCTGCTCAGTTTCTAATTACCAATGGCTGTTCCTTGGATGAAAGGAACTTTCAAGTATCCAGTTCCTAACTTGGTTGGGACCAAGCTTTGCTAGCTCCTGGTTTCATTAGCTCTTATTCCTTGATGGTTCATACTTGGTCTTCTTTCTTCTCTGCCTGACACAGCTGCCCCAGTTATTTGCTCTGTAGCTCCTTTGACCCTCCAGTGCCATCTGGGAGAGCTAAACCAGTGCTCAGTGCCTCAGAGCAGGTGTTCACATGCAAATGCAGAGCTGTTCTTCCTGTCTCCTGCTTCCTGCAGACACCAGCGTGGGACAATTTCTCTTTTGTGTCAGCCTCCTGTTCCTTCCATTAAGCAGATCCTTCCAGGAGGCTGCTCCTTTCTGTTCTGTGGTTTCAATTGTGCCATGCTGCTCTGTGCAGCCAAACTTTGGGAGATGGAGAAGGCTGAAGGAGGAACTGTGTGGAATTTAAACGTGAACAAGCTGATGTTGATGGGGGGCAAACCCACTTCTGCTCTGTCTCTGACAGATTAAAAAGACACTCTTGCTTATGTTGTCACCAGCCAGAATTTCTTCTAGGTCTTCATTACCTTGCTTTTTATTTTTTTCTGCCCTTCATTTCTCAGTTTTCCCCTTGGCTTTATACGGAACTATTTAAATGCTATCACGATTTCAAAATACTTCATTGTGCTGATGAACTTCCCTGAGGGAGTTATTATTACCTCCACATTTGCATATTTAACTGCTTTTACCTCCTTGACACCAACTTCCTGGTTCCTGCTGCTAACCTCTGGGCCTCTCTGGTGTTTCAGTGTGATCAATAAGTCTGGTGTGAACCGTGTGGTGTGGAAGAGGCCCCGGCTGACCCACAACGGCCCCGTGCGCCGCAGCACCGTCATCGACCAGATCCCCTTCCTGGCTGTGGCCAGAGCCCTTGGTGAGTCCCTGAGCTCAGCTCCTCCCCTGGCTTTGCCAAAGCACACCATTGAGAGGGTTCTTCTCACTTGCCTTCTCAAAATCTGGGCCTTTAGAGTGTGTTTTTAATACAATCATACTGCATTTTTTGAGCAATGCTGTAATTAAGGAGAGGAGAACGTGGCTTGTAACTTGCGGGGTTTTTGTTGTCAGCCCTGAAAGGATGGGATTTAATTTTACCAGCAACTAATCAAAAATTATACTCCCATTATCTCAGTGATAAAGAGACAAATGTGCTCTCCCTCCTGGAGACACACGGGGCTTGCACATTTTCATTTGCACCAGAAGTGAAGTTTTTCTGAGAGGTGTATGAATTGCTTCATTCTTTCTTTTGTGGAGAATCTTTTTGGTTTTTTTTTTTTATACTTGGCATAGAATGAGATGAAAGTCAAATATTTTTAACTGTAACTTGCCTTTTTGGCAGCACTGGAAATGAGAAGCTGTCTATGAGAAATGCCTCATTCCAAGGACAGAAAGGGATATTGCAGGACTAGAAAATTTATGATGAATGTTTTTTTGGGAAGTACTTCTTAATTGAATTATTTGGTATCTTTTACTCATGGGTGTTAGGGTTTCTGGTAATTTTTCTCCTTAAATTCCATTGTAGAATGCCAATCTTTGGCTGTTCATGCTTTTTTTCCCTTGTGCAGTGAAGAATCTTCTATGCATGCATGCCCAGAATAGGTTGGATTTGATGGGATTGTGGTTTGTACCTGGAAGAGCTGTGCTGTAGTTCCTTGCTGGCAGTTTGGCAGGCCCATGGCAGTGCTGTCAGTGCTCCTGGGTCAGCTGGCAGTGCCCATGGGGACAGGCTGTTCTGGGACCAAGGTCTGGATCATTCCAGAGCCTTGCTGTGTCTCATTTCACAGGCAGGGAATAGCTGTGCCACAGGGATTTGTCCAGAGAATTTTGCAGTGATAGTGAACATGGAAAAGTCAGCTGTGTGTCAAGCAAGAAGTCACAGGTGCCTGAAAATTAAAAATTTTAATTTTGAGGACCTTTTCTCAGTATCTGAAAGTCTTTGTGTGTCATATTTCAGGTAGGATAAGAGTTTATTTTGTGCTTAGGAGAAGTGACTTGAGAATTTGAGTAAATCCTTTGCAGTTAATAGATGAATAGCAAAAAAACCTTCATCCCCTGAGCAGCACATCCCTGGTCCCTCCTGCAGGACAGGGGAGGTGTTCCTCCTGGATTGCAAAATGTGGACACTTAATTTTGATGCATCTTTTGTTCCTGTGATTGCAAGTTTGTTGCCTAAGGAGCTCTCTGCCTTTTGATCTGATTGCTGCCAGCAAGCTGAACCAAAGGATTTGGCTGGGGTTTGTGTGCAGATGGGAATTCAAGGAACCATGCATTTGTTAGCCCCCAGTGCATTCTTTCCCAGCAAGTGCATGGAGAGATTATTACTGGAGAGTTTTCAGGTGCAAAAAATGGGAATACCTATCTCTTATTATCAATTCTTGGTTTGAAAGCTGAAACCCCATGCTGGGATCAGCCTCCCCTCCTGCCAGGTCCCAACCTGGATAAAAATTTTATAATGGGACAAGAAGAATCTCTCAACAGAGAAACTCAGAGTTGGGAATTTATTGTATTTAGAATGGGGGAGATTAATCTCTAAAATATAGATCACATGGTGTTTTAAGTGTCTCTCTCTTACAACACTTTAAAATATTTTGGTGTAGTCTTATCCCCCAGTCTTTAGGTTTAGTGCACTCTTAAGGAATTCAGGAAAGGTTTTGGAAATTGCAGGAATAAAGCACTGTGGAAAACTTGCATCCAACCAGCAGAAAATCCTGGTGCAGAAGGAATTCTTGTGGCCAGATTATTTTTGTTAACATACCCTTTCCTGTTCTGGTTGTCAGAAGTGCCCTTCTGCCCCAAAATAAGTATTTGTGGTATGCACAGTGGCTGTGTTTAAGTATTTAAATGATGTTTAATTTATTTATAGCACCATAACAGTCAGAAATATTTGGGTTTTGTGCTGTCCCTGTAAAGAGTCTGTAGACTGTTTTAATGTACACAGCAGGCTTCTGTGTCTTCTAATAAACCATTTTAAGCTGTAGTAGAATTCTGTTTTCACAGCTACTTCTGCTAACATTTTCTGGGCGATGAGAGCATCTTTTGTTTTTAATTCTGATTTGCCTTGAAATAGATACTCCTGAATCTGTGGTGAGGGATTGCCTGGCACTGCTGGAGCTGTTTGGGAGGTGTTTAAATGAATGAAATGATGAAGCCTGAGCCAGGAGCCCGTTAGTTCAACCACTCCCTCCTGTGGGAACATGAACTCTGCTTCCCCTGTTTGTTTTTTTAATGTAGGATTATAAAAGACTCACCCCTGTATTTCAGGTGGAGCAGCCTCCACCTTAAAGGTTTGACTCTTCCCAAGGACAGGAATGTCCTGCTGCCCTCTAGGAGCAGTTCTGAACCAGAACACGGAATCCACATGGACCTGCTGCAGGAATCTCTGACAGGGATAGAGAAGCTGTTTTCCAGAACAACTGACTGGATGCCAGAACTGTTTTGTGAAGCTCTCTGAATGCACATACCATGAAATCCTGGAGAAGAGGCTATGGCTGACCTCAAATGATCTGAGGAAATTCCTCTGTAAGATGTTAGGGTTGTTTACATGCATTTAGCTGTTTTTAAAATTAAATTACCAAACAGAATGGGCACAGCTGCCACTCAGTTTTTCTTTCCTGCTCCATTATAGGCCATGATTCTGAATCACATAGAATTGTATAAGTTGTATTTACATCGATTTCCAGCTTCTCTTGATAATTGCTCTTCTGTTTTATCTCTATAAAACCAGACAAATTTGGGGTGCATTTGGGGTTCTTTTCTTGTCCTCATATCAGGATATCTTGCTGTAGGTTGTACAATTTTGTTCAGCCCAGAGACAAAATAATAAATGTGCTCTGCTCTGGGGATCTGTGTGTTGCACACATCATGTGAGGGCACCTGTGGCTCGTTGTGGAGAAAAACTTTAAAAAGCTCTGGGATTAATCAAACTGGGGTTTTATTTTGGATTGATTTATGAAAGTAAACTTTTCTTTCCTCTGTTAAAACCAAAAGCCCTTTTTATATGCAAAACAGCCTCTCCAGAAACTGAAATTAAAGACTTGATTTATGTGATTTCTGGACATGCTTTTGCTTCTAAGAAGGCTTTGGGATTAATTCAGTGCAGCCCACTTACATGATGGGTATTTTTGTTTGTAACTTCCATTACCTCCCTGGCAGCACTTAGAAGTAGGTTTGTTGTTGTATTTTATAAGCTAACAGTAAGCAGATAAGAGACTGCATAGTTTAAAATATTCTTACAGGCAGCTAAATTAGTTTCCTGCTCCTTTAATATCTGATTTCAAACATTTATTTCATTTAGTAAGATGCAGTGTAGATCTCTGTATATTGTTCTGGTTTGAGTCAGGACTAAAACAGGTTTTTCTGGAAGATATGGCAGGAACTACATTAATATCTTTTTCTTTTGTTTTGTTTGGAAAAGAAATATGCAAACCTCACACTGAAAGAAATACACTCCCAGCGTGTTAGTTTTTAAAGAGCAAGATTGTCCAGAGTTTTGTAAATGTTTGGGTTTTAATTCAGAACTAAAATAGTCTGGCTCTCAGATGGAAGCCTGAGAGCCTGGCATTGCATGCCTGTAGCACCAGCCTCTGGCACAGCCCAGCTTCCCAGGCTGCCAGAGGGTCACTGCTCTGTCTGCTTGCTTTGGAGCACTATGAAAGACTTCAGAGCACTTGGAAATGCTCAGGGAAATGTTCTCTGCTTTCTGGCTGCTCTCCTCTCCCTTTTCCCTTCCCACAGCTGTGACAGAGGCTGCCGTGGAAGGAACCTCTGCAGGAATCTCTTGTGTTCCTGGAAGGCTGAGGGGGCACAGCTGGGCAGCAGCTCCACAAAGCTTTGCCTTAGACTTGGCTTTGCCCTGCAGGGTTAAAAAAAACCTAAATAAAAATATAAATGTCCCCCACCCTGTGAGATGGGTTGGCCTTGCTGGGCTCAGAGGTGGGAGGGTCTGTGAAAGTCACTCTGTGCCCTTCAGCAAATTTATAATCCTTGTAGCTGGCCTTGTGAGCACTGTGATATTCCCAGTTGTCCTGTGAGGAACCTCCTTCCTCTTGGAGCAGATCCCCTGGAAGCAGTGTGATGATTTTGGCCGTTTCCTCGGGAAGGGCAGCAGATGGACACCATGACACGTGTGTTAAAGAACCCAAATTAATGAACATCAGGTTATTTTTATCACCCAGCACAGTATTTTTAATTACAAAAAACCGATTCAGCTAATAACATTTTTTTGTCCATTCTCCTACATGAGTATGAACAAACTGGCAAACAGCCGTGTAAAAATATTCTGTATATTGGAAATGGATGCTGTTTTTGTTTTACCTGCCGTGGCCGTGACACAGCAATGTGAGAAACTCTGAGTGCAGGAAGACTTTCCGTGGCAATTCACATCCAATAATTGCTCAGCTCTCGTGTTACAGTATTTATTTTGATTTCACTGCCAGCTGGCTTTGTCGGGAGCCCGTGGCAGCCGAGTGCACCTCTGGAGGAGCAGGCTTGGCTTTTAATTAGCTCTCATTAGCAGCATGTGCTTGTGGGGCTGCTGCGGCCAGGCCAGGGAGAATCGGGGCTTTAATGAGGGTGGGCTGCGGTGGAGTGCGGTAATTGAGTTGAAATATTCTCTTTCCTGCTTCTGGAAAAGTCTTTTCAACTGGTTGATAGCTTAAGGCAAAGCTAATGGAGACAAGGAGGAAGACAAAAAGCTTATTTATTGTCTTTAAAAGGGTGCTGATGGATGTGGAAGAAGCTCCGGGCTTTGTCCAGCAAAAAGCAAAGGAAGAGCCTGACAAAACCTTACCCTTGAGTCATTGAGCTTCTGTTTGCTGCTGAGTTCTGACATCTTAATTAATGTCTGCTTTTAAAGCTGTGTGTTCTGCACAAAAAAAGCAAGCACTGGTAGCCAATGCTTGCAAATAATAATAATAATAATGTTAATTTTTTTGTTGCTTACCACTACAGGAAGCTGTTTGTGAACACGGAAATACATTTTAAAAAGAGATGTTAGGGCAAATTATTATTATTCTTGATTTGAAGGCCTAGCCTTAGAAAAGGTTTTTAACTTTTTCAAGTATACTTGATAAATAGAATTGAAATAAATTGATATGGAAATGGATTTTTCTGCTGGAGTAGTTTTTATTTGAGGATGGTTTGAAGGGAGCTCTTGAAGCAGGGGATGATTTGACTCAGATGTATTATTCTGGTGAGGTGACCCCAAACTCATTCACACAGTGAGAGAGATTTTAAAATAGCAATGTTCCCTGCATGAGGCCATCCTAGGGAGAGGCTTGAGCTCTTATTTGCTGCCTTCCTGCTGGAGCTCAGGCAGTGCCCGTGTTCCTGTGGCTCCTCTCCAGCTCCCAAACTTGGCACGAGGTGCTGAGCTGCAGAGAGCCCCGTGTGGCTTTGCAAGTGATGCTCAAGCTGTGGGAGGAAAAGGGATGGCAAAGGGAATTTAACAGGGAAAAGGCTTCAGTCTCCTCCTTTGCTTTTTCCTTTGTCCCTTCCCTGTGGCACCTGCACGCACAAATATTTGCACATTTGGTGTGGGATCAACAAAGTAAGATTTAACTTCTGTTTAAGGAGAACTTGGTTTATTTAGACAGGTTTTAGTTTGGAGAGTGGTTGAAGTTTCACCATTTTCTAGGTATTAATCTGTTTCATTTTTCCTTTTCCTACAAATACTTGTTTTAGGAGAGTAGAAGACCTCTGATTACAGCTTGGTTTAGTTTAAATATGATTAGAAGATGACAGCAGCTGAGCAGTGACTGGGCTGGAATTTCTTTATGCTCCTGCTGGTGACTCAAAGCTGATGAAGTTGGTTTTCCTGGGAAGGAACATTTTTCTCTATTTTCCAAGAGTGAGATTTCTCACGTGCTGTGTAACAATTCCAACCCATTTTCTGCTTTGCCAGGTGATCTCTGGAGCTATGACTTCTACAGTGGGGAGTTTGTGGTGTCCCCCGAGCCCGACACCAGCGTGCACACGATCGATCCCCAGAAGCACAAGTACATCATCCTTGGCAGTGATGGGCTCTGGAACATGATCCCCCCTCAGGATGCCATCTCCATGTGCCAGGATCACGAGGAGAAGAAGTATTTCATGGTGAGAGCAGTGGCCAGAAGTCAGTGTGGAAATGTCATCCTTGTTACCTCTAAAAATTGTTCGGTCTGGTCGGGATGCAAAACTCCCCACAGAGCTGGTGGAGTTTAGGCAGATGGATGGTTTTGCCACAACCTAGAAGTTGGTACAGTGTGGCTGTGTTAAATACCATGGGTCTTAACATAGTTTCAATTACTTGCTTTATGTTTTGGGGAAATTTGACTAGCAGGGTGTTGTCTGTTGGTAATAAAGGAGATAATGAGTTTTTCTGTAAGGAAGTTATGCAAAATGCTGTCTGAACATTAAATTTATTTCACATTAAGGTGCATGTTATAATGCAGACTGTTTAGACTGAATTAAATCACTCTCTGATTTATTTTACAAAACAGTTGAGAACTTATATTGGAGCATCAGAGAGTAAACACTCTGCAAACCCCACGAGGTACTTTGGAAAGGCTGTAGGTTTTATTCCAACCTATTAAAAGCTACTGCTGTGTTACAAACTATTGATGCTGTTTGAAGCACTGTATATATGGAATATACCACAAACTGATTTAAAGGTGGAGTTAAGAAGGAAGATGTGTTTAGTTAGTATTTCTGGAGGCACTTTGGGGCATGGTTTGTAGGAATGTGTGTGACATGAGGTGCCTTGCAGTGGCTCTGTGAGATGGTGGCTCTGTGTGATGCCCTGTGTGACACCCTTGTCCCCTGCATGTCCCCCATGTCCCCAGGGTGAGTGTGCCCAGATGCTGGTGGCTGTGTGATGCTCTGTGTGACATCCCTGTCCCCTGTGTGTCCCCAGGGTGATGGCTCTGTGTGATGCCCTGTGTGACATCCCTGTCCCCAGGGTGATGGCTCTGTGTGATGCTCTGTGTGACATCCCTGTCCCCTGTGTGTCCCCAGGGTGATGGCTCTGTGTGATGCTCTGTGTGACATCCCTGTCCCCAGGGTGAGGCTCTGTGTGATGCCCTGTGTGACATCCCTGTCCCCCTGTGTCCCCAGGGCCATGCTCTGTGTGATGCCCTGTGTGACATCCCTGTCCCCCGTGTGTCCCCAGGGTGATGCCCTGTGTGACATCCCTGTCCCCCTGTGTCCCCAGGGCCATGCTCTGTGTGATGGTTCTGTGCGATGCCCTGTGTGATATCCCTGTCCCTCGTGTGTCCCCAGGGCCATGCTCTGTGTGATGCCCTGTGTGACATCCCTGTCCCCCTGTGTCCCCAGGGCCATGCTCTGTGCGATGCCCTGTGTGACATCCCTGTCCCCCGTGTGTCCCCAGGGCCATGCTCTGTGTGATGCCCTGTGTGACATCCCTGTCCCCCCTGTGTCCCCAGGGCCATGCTCTGTGTGATGGTTCTGTGCGATGCCCTGTGTGACATCCCTGTCCCCCGTGTGTCCCCAGGGTGATGCCCTGTGTGACATCCCTGTCCCCCTGTGTCCCCAGGGCCATGCTCTGTGTGATGGTTCTGTGCGATGCCCTGTGTGACATCCCTGTCCCCCTGTGTCCCCAGGGCCATGCTCTGTGTGATGGTTCTGTGCGATGCCCTGTGTGACATCCCTGTCCCCCCTGTGTCCCCAGGGCCATGCTCTGTGCGATGCCCTGTGTGACATCCCTGTCCCCCCTGTGTCCCCAGGGCCATGCTCTGTGTGATGGTTCTGTGCGATGCCCTGTGTGACATCCCTGTCCCCCTGTGTCCCCAGGGCGAGGCTCGGCAGTCCTGTGCCCGGATGCTGGTGGGGCGGGCTCTGGGCCGCTGGAGGCAGCGGATGCTGCGGGCGGACAACACGAGCGCCATCGTCATCTGCATCGCGCCCCTGCGGGAGCGCGGCCGCTGGGACGGTGACGAGGAGCTGGTGCTCAACCTGGCCGAGGGGCCCAGCTACAGCAGCCCCGATGCCAACAGCCTCACCCCCTCCCGCTGCTGCACACCCCCCCTCAAGGTAAGGGCTCTCCCTGTGTCCCCCTTCTGCCTCCCCCGGCTCCCCGGGGCGACCAGAGATGCGGTAATCCTCGGAGAAGCTCCTGATCTGTCGGTTTGCATCATTATTTAATGTTGCTGGTTTTAATTTTGGATTTTTGCTGGGTATGTATAGGTAATTATGACTGAGGTCGGCTCAGTTGGTTAAAATGTGGTGTTGCTATTCCATGACCCTTGTGGGTCTCTTCCAGCTCTGGATGTTCTGTGAAAGCTACAGTTCTGTCCTCAATAGTTTCACCTGCAAAGGTTTGGAGGACTGGACCAACTTTTAACAATGTTTACTAAAATACTTTTAACACTCTGTCTTTGGTGTTCCAATGTATGAATTTTCAGAATTGCTGCTGGTTGTTTATTGGTAGCTGTTGATCTGTGTTCCCTCCCTAATGTGGAAGAAATTAGTTCTGTTGCTTTGCAAACCTTGACATTCCTTGTTTCTTAAAGTAAATTTTCTGACATCCTCCCCAAAATTCAAGGCAGCCTTTTGAGAGCAGAGAGGAACCAGGGTGGGGATCAGAGGTGTAAAAAAAGGAAACCATCCAATACACCTTCTTAGAAATTAAACCTGGGCTGCAGTTTCTCTTCCTCCTTGCCAGGTGCTTGTGTAGCTTGCCCAGCCCAGGGATTGCAGATTGTGAACCTGTTCCTGACAGGGTGTGCTTTGATTTTTTTTTTTCTTTTTTTGTTGTTGTGGTGGTGGTGTTGGGCTTTTATTTTTTTAAGGTTATTTTGTTCCAACACATGTTGCTGTAAAGAACATTTTCTTTCTGGGCTGGGAGGTCTCATTATCTTCTTTGGTTGATTTGATGTTCTTTGTTGGAGGCACAGACATCATAACATAAGGTCTTTCTGGAGGCTGCCAGTTTGAGTTGTTAACATAAAGCAGAGCTCTTCAGAGGGTTTTTGTTTTGTTGTTTTGTGGCTTTTCTTCCTCCCCCCATCTAAGAACTGGAGTGTAGTTATGAGTGGCTGTTTGTTTCAGTAATTACCAGCTGCTCCTGATTTAAGTCACTGTCCTTTGATGTTCTGCAGAATCTTCAGATAATTGTCCTTTGGGCAAAGGAAAAGAAAGCAGAAATTAGAAAGGGAGTTTTAAACATTCCCTTGGGAGAAACAAGCTGCTAATAAAATGGCAAGCTTCAACTTTGTCTCCTCCCCTTTCATCTAGTGGAGCAAAATCCATGGAAAGAGCTTTAAACCTAGCAAAATCTTGAGGAAAAGAATTAAATTGTAAGTGTTCCTGAAATTTTTCAGTCACAGTTTCTGTGAGGGAAGCAGGGATGGCCTTGACGCCTGACAGCTGCTACCTGCCAAAACAATTAGTTTGGAAATAGATGGAGACCAAAGTTTCTTAATTAAACAAAAGTATTTCTTAATTGCTTGTCCTTCTGGCAGTTATTATTAATACCAAATTAATTCCAATATTCCTGAGGCCAGTGAGGAAGATTGATTGGATTGTTGAGAAATTCAGCTGGTGATTTGTGGTTTGTTTTTTTCCTGTTTTGTTACACCACTCTCCATCCTCTGCCTTTCCTTGGCTTCCCAAAGCCTTGTTCAGTCTCAGCTGTTTGCACCAGCAGGAGATGTTGGGAAAAAGAGCCACAACATTAAATGTCTTGCACAATAAAAAACATAAAACTTAAGTTTTATGTGACACAATGTCAGAAATTAAATGGAGCAGCTGAAGCAGTGTTGCCAGAGCTGCTCTCTGTGTGTGATCTGGTGTCCTTCTGGGTTCTGCAGCTACTGAGATGAAGACTAACCTTTAAAATTCCATTCCTAAAGGTCTTGCCTCTTGTGTTGCTAAATGTTACCTAAAGGAATGTTACCTAAATGGTTATTGTCTGCACGTGGGGAGCTACGGAGGAGCAGGGAGGAGTGGAAAAGCAGTGTGCATGGTGGGAACAATCCTGATTATCTTTTCACTTGGAGTGCATTTTATTAAAGCTGGAGTTGTTCTGGGTTATGGCTTCAGAAGCATCTGTTTATTTGCCTGAGATGTGTCCCTGATTGATTCAGCTGTGTGCATTTTGGTTTCCAGCACATGATTTTCTTAAAATAATAGCTGCCATTTGCCTTCCACTGAGGGTGTGTAGTGTGGCCTTTAAATTTACTTTTGAAGGACTCACCCAGTAACCAGGGACTTCTTCGCAATTAAATCTTTAATAAGGTCAGAATTCCTATCTTCAGGGCACTGCATAAACACTAATTTTCATAATCCCCTTGTGCATAGTGAGAGCAAGTATTGTCCCCATTTTCCTGTTGGTAAAAGTGAGAATGAGGCAAAAAACCACTTCTTAGAGGCTGCAGAAGAGGTGAGGTCAGAGTTCAGGAAGTGCCTGGTTCTTGAGACCTCACTGACTCTGCTTCCCAGGGGCTGGCTGGATGTGATGTGAGGGATCCAGGGGCAGTAAAAAGTGTAACTTTAATGATAAGCAATACAAAGTGTAACTTTGCACAGCGAACAGGAATATTTTCAGATGGCTGTGTCTGTCACTGCCCCTCTCTGTGGGGAGTTGTGAGCAGTTTGTCCAGCCCCTGATAACCTGGTGTGCACTAACTGAGAGTGCTGAACGTGACAAAGGTCAGGAGCCTCTTGCTGCTGTTTGCCGTGATGGAGGGGAAATCCTGTCTGAGTGTTGGAAATGCTGCTGCTGAGAATTGCAGAGGTTACAGGCACCGTTTGTTCCCCTGAATTCCCAGCAGCTGCCTGCAGATCCCTCGGTGTTCTGCAGCTGCACTTCACATCCCCAGTCAGAACTGTTTCTACCTCTTAACAGGGAGGGAAGATAAGTCTGCTTTGGAGTAGGTTTTTCCTGCCTTTAATAAGGTTGAGGGGAATTCTGTAAATGCCACACACTGTCTCCACCCTCATAGGATAAACTCTGTCCCTGGAAGTGTCCAAGGCTGGGTGGGACAGGGCTTGGAGCAAGCTGGGAATAATGGAGGTGTGTGTGCCCATGGCAGAGTTTGGAATAAGTGATCTTGAAGGTTTCTTCCGAAATAATTTTGTGATTCTATCACTATATTTACGCTATATTTATGTTTCCTTTTCCTTCAGCTCCTAGAAGATGACCCCTGGCCACGACTGAACTCTGCTGAGCCCATTCCTCCCCTCCTGCACAGCAGCATGCTCTCAGAAAAATACCTGGAGCTGCCAAACGATATTGCCAAAAGCAGTTCACCTTCCTCCGGAGGAACCCCGAAGGATTCGGCCCCGCAGGAGGAGAAGTGCAGCAAAGCCCTGGCTTTGAGGCTACAGGAATCCTACAGCAATGGTTTGTCAGTCAGCCTCTCCCCTTCCAACTCTGCCAACTCAGGCACGGACCAAAAAGGCTTCAAGGTGTCCCCTAACGGCCCGAGCAAGGCGCAGGACGCGGAGAGGACGCCCCCGGCCAGCTTTAAGCGGACATTGGAGGAATCCAACTCGGGCCCGGCGGTGAAGAAGCCGCGGCGGGGGCTGGGCCGGGCTCCGGGCGAGGGCGCAGCCTCCACCCCGCAGCGCAGGACCCCGTCCAAGCTGGCGATGCGGCGCAGCCTCCGCGGGCAGAAGAAGCTCGGCAGCTCGCTGTTCCACCCGCCCAGGAAAGCCGTGTGCGTCTGCTGAGCCTCCTCCTCTTCCTCCATCCCCGGTTCTGCCAGTGGGTGCACAAGTTTGAAGCTCTTCCCGTTGATCTTTTTTTAAAGTAGGAACTTTTTTTGGTATCCGACAGCTTTATCCCGGCCTTGTACTTGCTTGTATTATAACTGTGAATTTTGTAGATGTGTAGGGTATAAGTCACTGTAAAATGTGTGTAAATTTGTATTCCTTCATATAAATGTAGTCTCTTTTCTTCCTTGTATAATTGTTATGGCGGGGCTAAGCCTTGTTTAAAAAAAAATCAAAACAAAAACAAAAAGTAAAATAATCCTTTTTCTTAATTTACTAAAGTCATCAAATTTGTATATGCTTCTTGTGAGGAGAATTTCACAACTTTTTAACGAAAGTAAATTATTAAACAGAATGGAAGATATGTATTTTCGTAGTCTGATACGTTCCACCTAAAGTGTGTCTTTTAGAGAATACACTAGGTCTATATTTTGGTTTTAAATTTTAGATTTCTCTACTCAGAAATGAAATGTATGTGGAAGCAGAGATTTGAGTCTTGCTTTACACACCTCAATGTTGATTTCATGTTAATTAAAATACTATGCAGTATCTTATTTAGTTGTATTTTTTGTAACAATAATCGTCAAAAGTATTTAGCAAAAAATGTGTGTTTTAAGAACCTTTAACTCCCCAGAACATCCAACAAAGCCATTCCCATGCCCTGTTCCAAATGATGGCATTTTATCCAGGCATCACTGCCCCACAGAGATGTGTTTTCTGCTATTCCAATACCAATGGTGCTGCTAATACCTTTCAACACAAGTTCTTAAATTATTTTATGACTATTTTCATCGACTATGTGGACCATGTGTATGTTCACCTCAATAAAACACATGAAAATTTGATGGGGATGCTTTTTATTTTTAAATTATTTCAAGCTTAAGTTTTTATTTATTCAGCAATGAAGTATGAATTTATTATTACAACAAATATTAATATTTATCTGGTATTCATTAAATATCTGAATACTCTCCCCTTTTTCACTGTGGCTTAGGAAACAAGACACCCCACTTTAGATTTATCACAGAACTGATCTTGGCACTTTATCCTGAATGTTTAACTGTAGGAATATAATAATTTTTAAAATTTTATTTTGATGGGAAAGCAAAAGGCCAGTACTTTATTCCAGGGGCCAGGATGGTTATTTATAGAACCCAGTTCTTTACTGCTGGAACAATAAAACAGGGGCTGGAACCAGGCCTGCTATCTATATGTGTTTCCATGGTTACAGAAATCCCAGGGGATTTTATTCCTGAAAATGTTTCCTTTCATCCATGCTGGGAACACAGCACTGCCTTAGGAGGTGAAAGAAAACAGCCTGTCCAAACTGGATCATGCAAGGATTTATTTCTGTGGATGTGGGAAGTAACTTCAGTTCATAAAGTTTTGCTGTGATGTTGAAATTCTACCCCAGATGGGGAGGAAAGGCTGCAGAGGCCACAGCTGTGTGTGGCAACTGCCTGGCAACAACCTTTGCAACAAACTAAGGTAATAATTACCTGTTTTCAATTAATTTGCATTGAACCTTCTAAAGAGTGAGTGTAGCACCTTGGTTAGATGACTCTATTGCTACCTTATGAGGGAAATATGCAAAAGAAAAAAAAGATTGTACTGAATTTCCCAAGCGTTTTGCTTTACACTGAAACAAAATTTAAGTTTCCATGAAATTATGTTGTAGAATGTGAGCCTCACTGATGTTTCCTCAAGCAGTTGTACACGTGGGCTTCTCCACTTTTTGGCTTTTTTTATTTTTTTACTCATAATAAGTTAACCTAACCCTACCATTTTTCCTGGGGAAGCTGCTGGATGATGGTCAGAATTAAACAGAGCTCCTCTGTACTGGACAGAAACTTCCCCGCTGACGGAAACTGACAGCAGTTTATTCCTGGGTATACTTTGCCCACCTCTTCTATCATTTGACTTCTCTGAAATTAATATTCAAAGCTAAGACAGGGAATTTACACTTGATAAGTTAACAGGGGCTCCTTTGGCAAGATCAAACCCGAGTTACAACTTTTTCTTGCGAAATAAAGCTCCGATCTGTGCAAACCTGCTCGTGGGCACTTCGTGTTCGCTGGGTTACTCTTCAGTCACTGTTTCATTCGTTTGGTATGTGGATGATGATGTTGTCCCAGAAGTCAGGTGCATTCCCGGAGCAGGTGACCCTCCTGACCTGGTGCCACTGTCTGGAAACCTGAGCCAGGGCCCCATGTGTCACCCTGCGGGATCCGGGCAGCGCTGGACACCTGTAAACATAAATCACACGCTGGGCTGGGCTGGGCTGGAGGAAAACTTAAATGTCACCCACGGGTAGGGACACCATCCAGTGTCCCAGACGGCTCCAAGCCAGTCCAAGCTGGCCTTGGACACTTCCATGGATCCAGGGGCACCGACAGCTGCCAGGGCCTGCCCACCCTCACAGGGATAATCAAAATCCGCCCTCTGGCACTGTGAAGCCGTTCCCTGTGTCCAGTCACTCACGGCCCCTCATGGCCCCTCACTTCTCCTTATGGCCCCTCACGGCCCCCCATAGCCCCTCATGGCCGCCCACCGCCCCTCGCTGTCCCTCACGGCCCCTCACAGCTCCTTACGGCCCCTCCCATCAGGCCACACCCTCCAGTGACGTCACATCGCACGGCAGACCACGCCCCTCCCCGCCCATTCCGGTCCCGCCTCCCCCTCCCCTCCCTACCCCACGTGCGCGGGGCCGGCCCCGGCGCGCGGCGGCTCTCGCGAGATCCCCGATGTAAACAAAGCCGCGGGGCGCGCGCCGGGGGGGGCAGCGCCGCCCGCCTTTCGCCGCCCCGGCCGCGTCCCGCCGCGCCCCGCCCACCGCCGGGCAGCGCTGTCGACGATTGGCTGAGAGCGAGGCGCGGCCCGCCCTGTGCGCGCCGCGATTGGCTGCGGGCACGGTGCGCTTGGTGTCATTGCCCGGGGGTCCCAAACAGTGTCAGTGGCGCCGGGAGCCCGGCAGGTGAGGGCGGCCCGCACCGGGGGCGCGCTCGGGGCAGCGCTGCGGCGGCTGGGAGCGGTCCCGCGGGGAGACCAGGCCAGGCCGGGCAGCGGCCGGGGCGGGGGGCGGCGAAAGGCGGGCAGGGCAGGCCCGCCGGTGAGGCCTGGGAGACCCCCGGCAGCTGCCGGCGCATAAAGTGAGGGGCGGCCGGCGGGATGGGCGCGCTCCGGGAGGCCGCGGCCCCGCTCAGCGGGCGGCGGCGGGAGAGAGGCCGGGCAGGTCGCGGTGTTTGGGTGTGGAGTTGCTCAATAGCGGCGGCGGAGGGTGCCCAGGCCGGCCCGGCCGCTGTCGGGCTCCTGAGGGGTCGGGCGGTCCCCTCAGGTCCTGCGGCTCCTCAGGTGCCCCGAGCTGAGGCGCGGCTGTGCCCAGGCCCGGACCAGGAGCTGGAATCTGTCCCGGTGCTCCCTTCCCCTCAGGGTGGGGCGGCACAAGGTGTTGGCACTCAAGGCACGGCAGGCGCAGGTGTCCGTGCGGTGATTTCATCCTTGCCGTAACACTTGGCCGTTCAAGGTTCCTCGGCGTGTGTGTCAGGCTGCTGTTGTGTTGCTGAACGTTTTGTTACTAATTACTATTTTGCTACTAATTTCTAAGTGGTTATCTTGCCTCCCTTAATGAGCTGGCCCTTACAAAGTCTGGCCCGATGTGAAATGATGCTGATAACTGACACACGTTGGAGATTTGGCTTTTTCTTTTACTTTATGAAGTGGTTTGAGGTGGGGGGACACAACAGAGCAGCTGAGGGGGTTCTCTGAAGATCTGTGGTGCTCCTCAGGTGCTTTCTGCCTTTAGGAATGTTACACAGAATTTTCCCCCCGGAGAACAGAAGTGTGAAGGAAAGTTTGGGAATACCGCAAAGAGCTGACATAAATCAGTAGAATGTGTGAGCTGCAGTGTAACCCATATTTGCAGGAGTACAGTACACTGCAATTGTGATTGCACATTATTTTTATATAATTATTTTCCAAGACAGCAGCCCACTAGTAAATAGTGGGTTTGTGTAATGGTGATGACAACTGCATACCTGTACCACTATCTTTAATCATGGAATCATAGAATGAAACGTTTGGGTTGGGGAGCTCCTTAAAGATCACCTAGCACAGTGTGAGATAACTTTGCACTTTATCATGCAGGTCTTTGGGGTTAGTTATGTTGTTTTCACAAACATTCCAGGAGCTGTAGTGATTGAAGAAGTTGCCCGCTTGGTGCGTGATTGTCTTTCATTAACAAAAGTGCTGTAAAGAGCTCTACAGGTCTGTGTACGCCAAGTTTCTCTCTTACCACCTTGAAGAATACACCAACAAGAACCTGTGTAAGAAATAATCCTGTGGAAATTTGAGTAAAAAATTTTTTGTGTTCGTTGCAGGTGTGTGCCCAGGAACGATGGCGACAGAGTCCCCGCGCCGCCCCAGTCGCTGCACTGGAGGAGTGGTGGTTCGCCCTCAAGCTGCCACGTAAGAACCTTCTAGAAGAACAGCCCTTGCTGAAAAGGGTTTGATTTTCTTGTGGAAGAACCCAACCTGAGCTGGTTTGGTTTTTTTTCCCCCCCCCAAAGCCAGCTTGTGTTGACGCTGCAGTTTTGTTGCGTTGAGCGTTGTCCAATAAAGTCAACACATGGCATTTGTCTCCCTAAATGGGATCCTTTGCAATTGCATATCAAAGCTGTATATTTAAATGCTAATTACTGCAAAGTTTTGTTCTTGTTTGCACCATTTTGCTGTACAAACATTGAAATGTAGAAAAGTGATGCCAACTTCTTCCTTAGGCCAGAGGGATGTGCTACATGTGATCCTTTCTTGCTGTTCTTTTCAACAACACCTTGTGCCAGGAGTGGAAATATTAAACCATACAAAGCCTGTCACTAAAGTCTTCCAGGAAGGAGAAATTATTTTACTTAAAAGAACAAAACCAAGAAAAAAGGAAGAAGCTCCATCCTTCTGGTCAGAGCACCTGACAGCCACTTTTTGTGCCTGGGCATCCTGATTTTCACTGTGTTCACATGGGGATGCTTTCATGGCAAAAGAGCTTTTTGGCTGTAAGACAGCCTGGAGGTTTTATGGTCTTTTCTTTGTCTGTTAAAGGAGTTTTGTAGCAATTTTTCTTTTTCCTTGGGATGCTTGTTCTGCTACAAAATGGCACTGTATGGAAATGTCCACTTCAGGGGGTGTTACTGTGCCCTTGGAGATAACTGTGTACGTCCAGAAATAAGATTCACTTCATTTTTATTGAAGAGCACAAGAAACTAATTGTTGTAGCACAAAAAGTTGTGTTAGAGCTTTGTCTTGCAGCCATTTTTTTAATGTGGCAGAATTCCTCAACAAATGCATTTCTTCTCTGTAACACGATTTTCAAAATGTGCTTTAAAAGTGTTATAATAGAAAAACACTGTAAGAAGTTGATGATCTGTTCTGAAGGTGATTATCTGTTCTTTTTTTAAACATGGTGTTTTGTTCTTGAGGTATCTGTTCGTGCCTCAAAAATGAATCTGTGTGTGCTGAGCACTCAGCAGCATTCTGCTGCTCATGTTAAGTTTCTACATCATTATTAAAGGAAGATTGGGCTTTTTTATGTGGGTTGTTTTTTTTTTTTTAACCACTTTAAAGACATCTCCCTGGAATTTTTTCAACTTCAGGAGAGATTTAAGAGCACACACTCTGAATAAAACACCTCCCAAACATCAGATGTACTTGGGGAGAGGGGAGAAAAGTGTATTCCATGAGCTGAGCCATGAAGGCAGCATGACTCTGGCTGGTTGGCATTCCCAGGACAGTTTCAGACACTGTGTTTAATACTCTACCTGTGGCCAGGCATTTGCATACAGGTGTGCAGAGGCAGCTTGGGTGACCTACATAAATCAGAGAGGAATCAGCACAGAAGAAACCACAGCTCATTTGTAAAGCCTCAGCCTAAAGCTGAGTGGGACAATCTGGGATGCAGAAATCCTGGCATTGCTGGTTTGGTCATGGGCTGGACTAGGCTTTCTGCAATGTAAATCTTCATATTTTAGATTTCTCTCTGTTGCATCATTTGGGTTCAAGTATCTTCTGTATAGTTCTAAATTCTCTGGACTGCTTCATTTTTTGGTGCTGAACACTCCTCTTTTCATTAAAACAATCTCACACAGCTTCAGAAAAAAAGCACTTCTGCCTATCCAGAGTTCCTAATTTACAGTTCTCTTTTGTTGCTATGAGAAATCTTGAGTTAGCACAGGAAAAATTGCGACAGCATAGAAGTTAATTTCAGAGCTGTTGCCTAAAGCAAACCCCAAAGCTTTTCTTAAATAATCTCAGACTTTCTGAAGGTAGCTCTTGTTGCCAGCGTGTCTCAAGTGTTCCTCATGGCACAAAGCACCAACTTTGTGCCCTGTTCCAGCACCATCTGTGTGCTGCTCTCAGCCCACGCTGTGGTTACTCAGCAGTTACACCGGGGGCTCACTGCTCCTGCAGGGACAGGCTACTCAAAGCATTTCTTCAAATCTGCCCCAGCAAATGTACCCTGCACTATAAACCACCCCCAGTCGATGCTGCTGGTGAAATTCCAAAGAGTAAAGCTTCCCAAGCTATCAAATCTTACCTGAAAATATTAGGGAGGGTTTTGTTCCCTCCCCTGCCCCTGAGCACTGCCATTGTACTGCAGCATTGTCCATCGTGCACAGGAGCTCTGGAAGTTTGTTTGTGCCACCAGGAGAGCTCCAGTCGTGGTTTGAATCCTCATTTTCATGTTGTAGGAGCCTAATCAAGTAGAGAAAATCCTGAGGAATCATTTCCAAATCCCTGTACCACTTCAGGCCCCTCTGATGTGGAGAGCATGGCTTATTCCTTGAATTTAGATTTTATGCTTTCCCCCCAAGCAGTTACTCCATCAGCAGGTACCACTTGGCTTTTTCACAGACTTTTATTACTCTTACTTAGTGCTTTCACTCCTACAGGTCACAATTTATATTATCAGAATTTGGCAGTAAAATTAAGTGCCTGCATTGCATGCTTAGCACTCTCCTACGTGCTGAAGGTTGCCCATGCTTCCTTTTGCTGAGTTAAATTAATATATTCATGACCATTTCTGAACTCCTTTTGCTAAAATTCTCCTTTTTTTCCAGGGAACAGTCGTACATGGAAAGTGTTGTTACCTTCCTCCAAGATGTTGTGCCACAGGTAGGGTGTGAATCTTTAAAACTACTTCTTTTTTTCAGTGCACAAAAAGCAGTGTCAGGAATCCTCACTCTGTTTTATAAATTTATTATTTAATCTAATAAGCAAATAAATAAATGATATTTATATATTTTAATATATTTATATATAATAAATATGGCACTGGAATGGTCCCTTCCTGGTTGCCCGTGGGCCTCCCAGTAGCAGAAGGGAACTAATTTTGTTTTACTCTTTGGGAAAGCTGTAGTCCATGGTGGGGGAACACTGACTGTATCTTCAGGAAATGATCCTGATTCTGATTCCAAGGATTATCTTGGTTACTCAGTGTCTTGTTTCCTCAGGAATTTCCTCTTAGGAATTCCCAGTGCATTTATTCCCTGATAATACAAAAACAATTCCCTCAGTAATATCAATTTATGAAATGCATTTTGAACTCAGGGTTAAATTTAACATATTTAAAGTTTCAGTTAAGAGACTGCTGCAATCCACAGCCTCCCATTCCCCCTCTCTGGTTAAAGGACACAGTCTGTGTTTTATTTGACAAATCAGTTTGCCTTGGAAGTGTGGAATGTGATTTGTTTTGAGAAGCAAACCCCACACTTATTTTTCACATTTGTATTTTTAGTTCATGTTACTGCTTTTCTGGCATGTATAAAGTGATTATACAAGACGTGTTCATATTTAATCCCAAATAGTGCTCAGTATTTTGTTATAATTCATTTGGAAGTGATGGCATTTCTGCTGCTGCTCACGTTCCTGCTACCACAGCTTCTCCTGAGGACTGTAAAACCTCCAATTTGGAAACACTGCAAGTCTCACTCCACAATTTCTTTTTGTATCTCATCTTTTTATGGGAATCTGTAGAACACAGGACTGAAACATGGATCTGTTCTGCTGGAATTGCAGTTTATTCTCTTTTAAATGGCTGTATTAAAGTTGTCACAAACAACTGAAAGGTGTCAGTAATATAAACTGTGGAGTAAAGGTCTCTTTCTTTCCTCAGTCTGGCTTGCACAGCTTTTAAGTGAATTAAAGAGAATTTTAATGATAAAACACCTCAGGTGAGAACCTCCAACACTGCTGAAGTTAAAGATTGTGGAAGCCACAGTGTTTAATTTTATTAACTCACTCTAAGACACGTGGCATTTCTTACCTGCCCCAGAAGATTGATTGTTATAAATATTTTGTCATTCCTCCATCAGTGAGTGATGCTCAGCATGGTTATGTTGAGTACTGGTGACAATAAGCTCCATGAATCATGTTTATGGTTTTTAATTAAGTTCCTTCTTACAGGGGGAGAAAAAACACTGTTCATGTTCCTTATTTCAACCCTTTTGCTTTTTGTTCAGGCCTACAGTGGAACCCCACCAGAAGAAAAAGAGAAAATCGTCTGGGTCAGATTTGAAAATGCAGATTTAAATGGTATGGCTTCATTTTCTCTCACTTGTTCTTGTGAGTTGTGGGTGCATGTGCAGTAATTCCAGTCAGCTTTCTCTGTAGTAGAATAATCATAAAGATTGTGATTTTCTTGAGTAAAACCCCTCTTAAATGACATTTTCAACCATGAGAGAATGAACAAAGCTCACTGAAAGCATGGAAGCATCAGAGACAGAAAGAGAATGTTTTCAGGCCCAGTCAGAGCAGACTGTATAAAATAAATTGAAACACAGCATCTAGGATTCTAAAGAATATTCTAAAGAGTTCTGTTATATGAACCTAAAAAGGGAATACCTGAGATTTTTAAAAAATAAAAGAAAAACAAACCTACAAGCAAAAAAACCTTAACTGGCCAAAGATGGCCATAAAGCCACGTAGAGATCAGAGGTAATTTCTAGTTCCAATAACCCTGATTCAGGTGCTCTCTCATTCCATCCCTAACCTTCCTTTAAAAAAAAGGGAGCAGGGATAAACAGGTGGAAAAGCTCAGGTCTGAATGGGGAATCAATCACCATTTTCTCTTAGACCGTGTTGTTATCCAGAAAAGTTTTCTCCATCATTTTAAATTTTAAAGTTTTTCTCTTTGTGAAGCTCTAACAGGGGAGTTTGCATGAAAGAATATATTTCAGTATTGTTCCAGCATGACAATGCAGAGCACTTTGGTTGCTCTTTAGTTCTAGCAGTTGAGGAAAAACCATCTCATGTTGCTGAGAGCTTGATCCTGATGTCTAATAATGGCTTTGCTGTAAAATCTCACTCAGATACATCCAGGAATATGGAATTCCATGAAATCCACAGCACTGGGAACGAGCCCCCGTTGCTGCTGCTGATTGGATACAGTGATGGGATGCAGGTGTGGAGCATACCTGTGAGTACAGAGCTCAGCTTCCTCCTTCCTTCTCCTTTTCTGTGTCAGAACTTTAATATTTTACCTTGAATTTCTCCCAGTGGAGTGGAAAGAGCCAACACTTCCCATCAGGAGTTGTGTGTAATGTGCTTATCTTCAGATAATCCTGAGCACAGCTCAAACACTTCACTTCATGTACCTGCAGATTTTGGAGGGCTTTTTACCCTTTATTCCTGCTAAATCCATTTCCAGACTCAAACTGGGAGCAGTGTTTACCAGTCTGGAATAGTTTATAGCCCTCCCCACCCAAAAAAAACCAAAAAAACACCAGGTTTTGTTTTTTAACAGAAAGGAACAAGGGTTTAAAAACACCAACAGGATTTGTTTTTTCCAGGAACTCAAGTATGACAGCATTAATGGTATTTTACAATCACATGTTTGTCATGGACATGATTTGCAATTTTAATTTTATGAAGGCCTCTGTGTGCATATGGGTTTGATTTCATGCTGTCATCCCTGCCCCTGCTTTGTGTTGCAGAGTGGTTTATGTGGCACGTGGTCTTCATTTGGGGAATTTCCCCCAAATTTCTCAAAATGAGAGAATAAAGCTGAATACAGTAGGTCATAAAATTGTGAACTTAAAAAACCCAAACTGCTCACAACACCTCAACCTTCAGAATAAAGCAGAGAGGATGGAGTTATTTTCCTTTGTAAAATACAAGAATATTAGTATATTAATTATAATTATATTATATTATAATTATACAATATATATAATATAACATTAGTATATTATTATTATTTTTCCTTTGTAAAATACAAGATATAAATTTTTAAGAAACGTGTATATTTTACAACACTTTGGTTAGCTATGTAGGACATGTGTTTATATACCAGTAACTTAGAAAATAATGGTAATTTCTACAGCAAAAGTTCAGTTAAATTGAGTTTTGTGGGTGTGGTAGAGCTTTTCACCTCTTTATTGCATCTTATTACCCTCTTGAGTGCATCTCATTAGCTGGAATGAGGAAATAAAAAAGCTGATGAGGTTTTGCTTTTGAAGGAATGCTTAATAGAAATGGAAGGAGACCTAATACACTTCTCTTAATGTCAATGTTTTGTAACTGTTTATTGAAATTTAGGAACTTGAACTAAAACTTGGTAACATTTCAGCCAAAATAGGGGGATTTCCTCTCGCGGTGCGTTACACAAAGCGCCCACACGGTGGCGCTGGGACACCGAGCTAAGAGCGGCAGCATCACCTCATCAACCAAATAATGAATTAATTAACACACCCTGAGTACCGCATGCTCACAAAGCACCCTGTTTTATCCAGCTGGAATGTGATTATCGAATGAACGTGTGTTTTATGTTAAAAAAGGGAGACGTGTTACCGTGGATGGATTTTTTTCCTTTCTCTTTCTCTGTTTTTTTTTTTTTTTTTTTTTTTTTTTTTTATTTTTTTTTTTTTTTGCCCCCCTCCTTGTGTTCAAATGAGCCACAAGTTAAGCCATGGAATGCCTGACTTTGCTTTATTTCTAGTAGGACTGTACAACCGGGTTGTCCTTTTTGTTGTTTTTTTTATTTTTTTTTTCCTAATGTATTTCACTTCTTCATAATTCCTAGCTTTTGATAGTATTTGCTGTTTCAGAAAAAAGTCACAAAAATGAAGTTGCAGGACAATTTCTCTTAATGTTGTTGAACTTTTGCAGAAGGATGGGGGAGGGGGAGTGCAATGAAATGGAGAAAATGCCAAATGTGGAAGTATTTTACCATCCACCTTCAGAATGTCAGCTGTGGGGATTTTGCATTATTTTGCCAGCCTTTTATTTGTATATTCTGTGAAATTCTGAGAGCACAGCCAGGGAGGTGCAGCCTGGACCTGGACATTTTGTCCAGTGTCAGTGCTGGAACAGTTCCTCTGTTAGTGCATATTCTCACAGAATAATGATCTTTAACATCAATTTGAAATAAGAGCAGGATCTGTATATCCAACAAATTCGGATGGAACATGAACTGGAGGAAGTTTGACATGAACTGGAGGAGTTTTTACATGAACTGGAGGTGGTTTGACATGAACTGGAAGGGATTTTACATGAACTGGGGTGGGTTTACATGAACTGGAGGGGATATTACATGAACTGGAGGAATTTTTTCACATTGTTGCTTCTCCTTTGCATTTTCTCCCTTGCTTAGCCCGAGCACAGCAAAACCTGGCAGTTATGTGATTGACTTAATATTTAAGAGCTTATTTGGCAACACTTTTTTGTGTCCTTTGCTATTACACAAACCTTCCTTGCTAACTATTTAGCTTGTAATTAAGCAATATTATTCCAGCTAAGAAAAAAAAAAACCACCAACCCTTGCATTCTCCAGCTTAATCTGCAAAAGCAACAATCTGACATTTATGTGCAAATCTCCTCAGGAAAGTCATTATCTGTAGCATTGTGCTTTTTTTTATTCCTACAATTGGCCCTCTATTCAGCACTTAATAACGTGTTGCAGGCAGCAGGGGTTGTGTGTGAGTGATTATGAAGTGTTTATGACAGCTCCTAAGCCCACACTCCTGCTAATGGTGTTCCATGGCCTTGCCCACACCTCGGTGCTGTGTCTCTCCGCAGGCTGAGAGTGCTTTCACATTAACATCTCCTCGGAGGAACAGCTCCGGACTACAAAAGTGTGATTTGTAAAATGGGAGATACCATTAGGGTGGCTTCAAAGTGCTTGGGGTGGTGTTTGGGGGAAAGCCTGGCCTTGGGAGTGCAGCACAAGGTGTCCATCCAAAGGGTTTGGCTTTGATCTCTGCTCTCACGTGGGGGTGGGAAGGTTAAAACTGGGCTTAAAATACTCCTGGCTAAGTGGGGAGGAATCTGGGAATACACTAGGAGTTCCTGTTTGATAATGGTGCAGTGGAGTTTTGTGTTTTGTTTGGAATTTGTTTTTTTTCCTTGCTCCCAGTTTCATGTTTCAGAGACAACTGGAACTGGTTTCTGCCTGATGTGGTTTCCGAGTATCTGTTCTAGATGTTCCTGTTCAGGGAATGCATGTTGGCTGCTTTTTTTTTGTTTGTTTGTTTTTCATTGTAGGCTGGAAGTTTCAGAAGTAGAAAAGTCATCTTAATGTAATGGTTCTTGCTGCAGTTAAAAAAGAAACTTATGACATGCCAAGCTGCAATCCTTCCTCTGTCCAGACTTCTTTCTAGAGGGAACCACTTGCATGTACCACTGAGAAAAATGGAGTAATCACCTGACCTAGTGACCCTGAAAAGTCTCTGAGGACTTTGCAAATCATCTATGGAAATCATTTGCTGAGGCTTTGGTTTGGTTTTTTTTTTTTTTTACGCTGAAGAGGCACCAGTGTGCAAGAAAAGTGGTTTTATAAAACTTTTGATGTTATTAGCACTGCCATAATTAAAGTGCTAGGTGCTACTTCATCCTCAGTCCAGTCACTTGAGTAACAGTCCTTGAGCATCTAAATTCTTACAATCTCTAGGTAATTACAGAGATCTGGTTTGAATGGAAAAGCTGAGTGAAATTCTAAACTAAAGGGATAAAATTTGTTCATTTTCTTCCAGTCCTTCCTTACTTTCTCAGCAGCAGCATGACTGCAAGTTGCCTTTAACCCATAGGCAGCAATATTTGGTGATGGTATCTCTCAATTGCTTATTGTCATACCATCATACCATGATATCTTCATGTTTGAAACATACATCAGAATATTTAAAAACAACCTCCTGCTCATTCCCTTTTCATGTCACGCATTCCCCAGTTTCCATTTCTAGATTTGCACAGTAGTTCAAGCATTGAGTTCCAAACTCAATTTTGTTTCACTTTGGTGTGTGTTTGGCTTTTTTTTTTTTTTTTTTTTTTTTCACCATGTGAAAACCATTTTCTCTGGTTGGAAACTATTACTTCTGCTCGGTGTGAACAAAACTTCTTTTGTTCAGCTTTTTTTAATGGTGTGCCCCAAACAATACAGCTATGCTGTCAAAAATTACCCAGTGCTGCAGGTTCCTGGGCTGTCATGCTTTAAGCAGTAGCTCAAGATGACTTAAGTGGAGGAGAAGATTCTTCTTCCTCCTTTAATGAAGATTTTTTGGGGGGATTTGAATCCTTTGCTTCCAGCCTTCCCTGTAGGTCTGGGAGTTGAGGTTGATCCCAGGTTTTGGGAAAGCTGAGATGTTCTACCAGACCAGTTTGGAGCCGTCATTTTGGATTCCCTCTTCCCTACAACGAGTACCTGAAGCTGCTTTTACAGCTTAATATCCAATTCTTGAAACCTGTTTGGAAATATTCTTGGCTTTTGGAATGGGAAAGAAAAACTTTTAAGAGCTCTGAGAGCTGCCACGGGGACTTGCTACTTAGCTGGATCCAATCCAAAATGGCAGCCACAACCTCGCTTCTCACAGGTGCTTTTTGAAGAATTTAGAGCTCTGTTTTCAATTCATGAGCTCTATTTATATTTTGTCTGTGCATATGAGACTGTGGAGCTCCAGGGACTGGTAATGGGATGTGGAGCCTTTGGCTGGGAGTTGCCAGCCCACAGCTGACCTGTTGTCCTCTCCGTGTGCAATTCCTTGTCCTACTCCAGTTCCTAGTGGGGGAAGTGTCCCATTCACAGGGAAAGAGCAGTGAGGTGAGGGTGGAGTGACAGGAACATCAGGCCACACAATCTCTGTCCTCTAAAGGAGGTGTTTGCAGGCAGGTTGGATCTGGGTGAGCTCAGCAATGAAGTTTTATCCACAGATAAATGAAGGGTGTGAGCACTGACCACAGTTAATTCAGGGTTTTGTAAGACTGCAAACAGCAGAAGCTTCTGGTGGTGGTGGTGTGTGAAAGAACTTAATTGGGATTCAGAGATAATCTTGAACTCGGAGCCCTAATGCATTTTTCAGTGCCAAGCAAACCAAGGAGCAACCAAGCTCTTACTAATTCATAGCAGACACAACATGCAGTGTCTTCCATGAGTCCCTGTCTCCACAGAACAGTTAAGGACACACAGCTTAAACCTCCTGGAAAAGCTGTTACTTTATGAAACTATGCTAGATTAAATAGTAGTGTTTAAATGTGAGCACTGTTGTAGTGTCACATCCAGATTTTTTTTATAGAAACTTTATTTTGTTCCTGTTAGAGAATTTGAATTTTCTTTATAAGCAAGATGCTGGTGGTTGGGTGGCATCTTGTATTTTCATGACAAAACTTCCAGTGGGACTGTATCTTAAAATTTGCTCCTTTTTGGCTTCCATGAGTCAGCAAATGCTCAGCACTTGAGCTGTAGAGGCTGAATCCAAGCCATTCCATGATTTAGAGTGCTGCAGGGACTGAGCAAAGGACCTGTTAACCTACAGTGGTCTCAAAACAGGGCTAAATACCTGTAATGTCACCTTAGTCACTGTTGGATCCTGTGCCTTCTGTTACTCCATCTAACATTACTTTCTGTAATTTCCCTCCAGTATAAAATAATAAATTATATTTAAATAATGAATCTTAATTATTCAGAAGTTACTGCATTATATGCATGAGAAGAGCTGGGCTGGGATTTCCATGTTAAATGCTTCAGTACAAATAAATTTCATTTGTATTTGGACATTTCAAGCTTTTCTTTGCAAGTCTCAAGTTTAAGCTCTACCAGGTCTTGGCACCCCGGGCTGGATAAACATTCTCCTGGAGTTCAGGATATTTAAAAGCAGAACCTGAGTTTGGAAGGTTTGGCCCTCTCAGTGTGTCTTCCTTTGGGGACTGGAACTTTGAAGTAGATTGGAGTTGGGGCTGATGTGCTGGCAGGGTTAAAAAGGAGAAGGAGGTGTCTGAGCTGGGCTGGGATATTTTATGGGAATCACTCCTTCTGTACCTTTGTTGTGCTGGTTCCTTTCCCTCTTGTTTTCATTCCTAGCCAGAGATATGCATACACGTGTGAAACAGCAATTCTCATGATTTGGGGGAAAAATTTTAATTGCCAATAATAATAGTTCCCAAACCTTCTATTTTTCTGCTTTTCCATTTCCTCCTTTCCCTTTTCATAGAGCTGCTATGTTCCAATGGACAGAAAACGTGCTGCTGTCTTAATTTTAAAAGTCTCTTTATTATTCTGTGCCTCTTTAATTTTCCTCATTTTCTGCTTAGCTGTGCTCTACATTTTCCTGAGCTGTTTTTTCTGGATACAGATGTTTTCATCCAGAGGCTTTTTTTCCCCCCACACTGCACTCCAAGCTCATGATCACATAAAAGCCATCAGCAAACCTTTAGTGAGTTGATTTCTGATGGTGTCATTAACAGTGATTTGAATTGATAAACTGCTGGGCTAAAATGCTTAAAATGTTATTTCCCCACATTTTTGTAGCTTGTGTGTAATTCCAGGCTTAACAGGAAAGAGCAGTAGTTCTCCATACTGTGTGCAGAATGGTAGCTTAGCTGTGTAGTAAATGGTATTTTTAAAGTAATTTTATTTATTATTGTGCTTCGTGGGGTGGGTTTCATTGTCCCCCATGACCTAGAGCAGTGATAATAAATAACCAGGCAAGAGTGGATGTAAGCTGAGTGCCTGGAGTACTGTACTTGGGATTTGCTGCTCAAACAGTAGCAGTATTTTAACTTTTTGGACGTGTGAGCTGAAGTGCAGAAAGAAATGGAAACAACCATAAAATGACATTTCCAAAAGTTCACTTGAATTTATAGTTTATTGATTCCTAAGAACCTTATTCCAAATCATGTTCTCTTCTGATATTGTAAGCTGCTTGTTTGGCAAAACTTTATGCCAGCCTTGGCTGTGTTCTGAGGCTCATTACATCTGTTTTAAGTTGCTGGTTAGCTGGAAATGAGCTTCATAAGGTTTGCCATTTTCCTGGAGTTTGACGTTCCATATCGGATCCATTTCCAGGCAGTTATGAAAATACATTGAGTGACCAGTACAGGAAGTCTGGAAATTCATCTGAACTGCTTCTGGTCTAATCTTTTCAACATTGCCATCAGTGACAGGCTTAAGTAGCTTGACCACCTATTTTTAAACATGGTTTTCACACCTGGTGAGTTTGAAATGAGCCAATATATGAAATTCTCCCATTTTTCCCACCCATGGTTGCCACTCTGGATTGATCTCTGTTTAGCTGGTGTTTTCCTTTAGAAAATGTGAAATGTGGGATGAATCTTTGTGAATTTTAGTCAGCTTCAAGTCTTGCTTCTTCCAACACCTGTGTGGTCACGACCAGTTAATTCAAGACTCCTAATAAATACTTTCAATTAGAGAAATTGCAGTGGTTGCTTGGGCTGAGCCTTACCAATATACTTCCCTACAATGCCTTTACACCTACCTTCTTAGCTATTAAATATGTGTATTTCTGCAAGAATAACTCAGTTTTTGTGCTGGTGTTTGCAGATCAGTGGGGAAGCTCAGGAGCTGTTCTCGGTGCGCCACGGCCCCGTTCGAGCTGCTCGGATCCTCCCAGCCCCTCAGATCAGTGAGTACACACTCAAATACATCATCCCTCAGCAGAACTTCCAAAAAAGGCTCTTTCCCACTCCAGTCAAACTAACCAGACAACAGAATTTGTTTTTTGGAGTGGCACTGTCTTCTGATTTGTTCAATTTCTCTTTATTTTACATTAACTTTACTCACTTTGACTCTTTTACTGGTTTAAATTTTATCATCCCTTGAGTGCAGCTCCACTCTGCCACTGCTTAAATACTATTTTATCAAATTCCAAACCAAGCTGCTTAATTTAACAGGATTCTGCCAAAAGTTGAGTTAACCCCAAGAAGAACTGGCTGCAAAATCTGAGCAAATGTGCATAAACAAGCAAATTCCTCTAAAAAAATTACTGTGTTCCATCCAAACCCAATCTAATTGTTGACTTCTGAAAATAAGTGTTTGGGTCTAAATTAAATTGGTTGTTTTATTTTGTGGATGAAAAGAATGTATTTCTAGGATGACCAAGTTGTTTTGGGGGTTATGCTGGGTTAGAGTTTCTAGTAATATTTTATAAATGAATTAATGAACTCAAAAAACCACAGCCTAAAATCTTATTGTTTAAATTATTCATAGTAAATTGTACTGATTCTGTGTGTTTCAAAGAAAGTAAATGAAGAATGTTTAATGGACATATTACATATTATTCTGGTGATTTCCTGAGAAGAGGACTGTACAAAGTATGTGTGGCTGTGTGGCTATTACAGGTTAAACTAACTCAGAGTAAAATGCTTCCCAAGTTTGTTGTTGTTTTATTCCATTTACTGGAACCCTGCACAATTCCCAACGAGCTGCTCTCCTGCTGTTGTGTGTGTCATTGAATAATGGATGTCTGTGCCCCTTCCTCTCTCAAAGGAAAAAAAAAAAATGAGAAAGAGAAGTGGAAATGGAAATGAAAATGAAGTAAATTATTTGAAGAACCTGGGAGTTCTGTTTTTTTCTGGTGCTAAAGCAGGTTTTTGACTTTTCAATCAAGTAAATCACACTCATGAACTCCTTCAAGCAGTTACTATCTTTCTGCCCCTAAATTCCATATATTTAGCATCTGACAATGATAGTTGTTACATTAGAAAACTATTCAAATTAGCTCATATTAAATTAAACCAAACCTTTTAAAAACGTGTTTTGGTCTCTTTTTACATGGCTTGGTTTAAATAAATCTTTGATTAAAAGTACATGAATGTATCATTGACCAGTATCTGGAATCAGATAAAAGTAAAGCTGTAATAAGAGGCCTTAGATAACTAACTCATGAGCTCTAATGATTCTGAACGAAATAAAAGGAATTTGTAAAGGAGAAGCTGATTACCATCAGCAGGCTCAAACACTGTTTTACTGTAAAGCTGTAAAAAGGGAATTATTGAAAATAGGAGTCTCTTGGTGGATGGATTTGGCATGTTCCTAGAAACAGATCTGAGCTGGTGATAAGCAGCTCATTCCCAGGTGTGAAAGGAAAGCTCATGGCTTTAACTTGGTGACTTTACAGCAGCAGAACTTAATAGTTTGTCAACTATTTCATTTAAAAACTGCAGCCCTTTGATGTTAGATCCTCTGCCTCGTGGTGTGCCTCCTGGTATAATGAAGCCTTGTTTCAGAGGGGACATTTCATGCAGGGGATCTCCTCCAGCAGCTCCTGGGTGCTGCTGGCAGCAGGATCCTGGGCAGGTTTGTTGGCTCAAGAGCTGGGTCAGCTCTTGGGACTGCTGGGACTGGCAGCTCTGCCCAGGTCTGAGCCACCCAACCTGTGCTGGCCAAGCTCTGCTCTGCTCTGAGCCTCCCAACCTGTGCTGGCCCAGGTCTGAGCCACCCAACCTGTGCTGGCCCAAGCTCTGCTCTGCTCTGAGCCACCCAACCTGTGCTGGCCCACGTCTGATCCTCCTAACCTGTGCTGGCCCAAGCTCTGCTCTGCTCTGAGCCTCCCAACCTGTGCTGGCCCAGGTCTGAGCCACCCAACCTGTGCTGGCCAAGCTCTGCTCTGCTCTGAGCCTCCCAACCTGTGCTGGCCCAGGTCTGAGCCACCCAACCTGTGCTGGCCAAGCTCTGCTCTGCTCTGAGCCTCCCAACCTGTGCTGGCCCAGGTCTGAGCCACCCAACCTGTGCTGGCCAAGCTCTGCTCTGCTCTGAGCCACCCAACCTGTGCTGGCCCAGGTCTGAGCCACCCAACCTGTGCTGGCCCAGGTCTGAGCCTCCCAACCTGTGCTGGCCCAAGCTCTGCTCTGAGCCTCCCAACCTGTGCTGGCCCAGGTCTGAGCCTCCCAACCTGTGCTGGCCCAGGTCTGAGCCTCCCAACCTGTGCTGGCCCAGGTCTGAGCCACCCAACCTGTGCTGGCCCAGGTCTGAGCCTCCCAACCTGTGCTGGCCCAGGTCTGAGCCACCCAACCTGTGCTGGCCCAGGTCTGAGCCTCCCAACCTGTGCTGGCCCAGGTCTGAGCCACCCAACCTGTGCTGGCCCAGGTCTGCAGCATCACTTTGATGTCCTGCTCTGCAGCTTGGAGGAGATGGCCATGAAGAATGGAGGGATTTCTGCAAATAATGCTAAACCCCCAAATATCAGCTCCTCTCTGTGGTCAGGTCATGCCTGCCTCTGCCTTCAGCAGGCAGGGCTTTAATTATTCCCTGCAGTGTACAATAGACATGGCCTTTTGGAGACTGGGTCTGAATTTTGGGCTTGCAGAGCTCGTATTTAGACTATGAGAACATCTCAGTCTGGACTCTGGCAGTTTTAGGGACAGGAATTCTGAGCTGTCATACCTCTGGCTCTTCTCCACTTCCAGATGTGGGTGCTGGGCTGGGTTTAGGGTTGTTTCCAGGTGTGCTGGGGGCTGGATTTTCTGTCAGTGCTGAGGCACTGATACATTTATTTCAGTTACCTTTGTTATTCTTTCACCTACAAAATCAGAATATTGATGCTTTCTGAAGGAAGTCAGTGCTACAATCTCCCATTATTTATTACTTATCCCAGGTCATTTTACAAGCCCCTGGCCAAATACCTGCTTTGCCTTGTGCTGTCCCATTTGTCAAGGTAGAGCTGCATAGTTTAAAAATCAATCAGGAAACTCAGAAAGCCAGAGGAGCAGCTCTGTGTGTGGCAATCTCTGCTCAAAGGGGTGACAGGCTGGTGTGGTAAAGTTTAGATCAGTGCTTGTCTGTAAAACCTATTTCCACATCTCAGCATTATGAAAATAAATTCCTCCAGTGAGCTGAATTAATTTATTGCCATTTTCTAGATTATGCTGCTTGCAGAAAGATGGTATAACAGCCCTACATGTCTCAGTGAATTTGACTCTTCACTCAAATTGACTTATAAGTGGGGAAAAAGCAAACAGAAAAATGAAATAAAAAGAATTTAGAGGTACTAAAACCCATTGAGAGTTGAAATACTGCAGCAGATTTATCCCTGTTCATCCCATCTTCCATGTTGGCAAAATTAAGTTTTGAACCTCAAAAGCTGACTCAGGTTTATGTGCAGGTACACTTAAAGAACTCTAATATTTAGGTTGCTTTCTAAAGGAAGGCAGATGTGAGGTTTGTGTATGTTCAGCCACTTGGGTGGTTCAGTGGTTTTAAATCCCCAAAATAATCCCAGGGTCTGTCTGATGGAGGGGCTGGCCCTGCACGATGGACAAGTGAGGTTTGGGGTGGTTGTGCAGGTGTGTGTCTGAGTTCTGGTGTTCTCCCACTGTTCTGTGGGCTTTTTTTGGATAATGAATGGTAATGTCTGTGGATTACAGAAATTACAGACTGCCATTCTCCAAGTAAGGCTTTTAGAGATGTTGCAGGGGAGAATTTTGGAGTGCAACAATGTAAAAATCCCAATTTCTTCAAAGCTTTGGCCTGATCTGTTCCATCATCATATCACAAATGAAATGAAATAATTATTTCATTATTTTCTGGTGCTTTAGACCAGTGCACCTGAAACTTTCACCCAGCTAGGCTGAGAGGGAATTCCAGCCTGGGGCATTCCCAGGTGCTGCTTTGCTGCTGCACTGCTGTGGGGCAGTGCAAATGCCACAAGATTTCCAAGGAAAAGATGGAAATCACAGGGGTTTGATGGAGCAGGAGCAGCACTGCATTATTAAATGGGACTGATCAGTGGAATGACACACCAGGAAAATCCACTCCATGCTGCCTTGGTGCCATGGTCAGAGTGTAAAATTCATCCAGCACCTTCCCTGGTGGGAAGACCAGGGTGATTTCCACAATTCTGAGCAGCTTTTGAGTTCCTGTGACATCCACTGGGTTTCATTTTTCATTCTGCATAAAGATGTGCTGGTTTTGGTGGTGGTGTTAACTCTTTTTATTGGCATTATTGAGAGGCCTTAGCAGGCCCTGAGGTTTCTGTTCACAGTTTCATCAGCAGGACAGGCCCTAAGCTGCTTTGAGCTGACAAGTGGGTAACCTCTTGACTTCATCAACTTCTAAATGTTGATTTTTATAAAATTTCATTTAGCTACAGAGAGATGTATTTATTTTATTTTTTTTTTAATATTAAGCACACTAACTGAAGTTAGGTTTTTAAAAAAACCAAACCTATCATTTAGCTAAATGGAGCTGTAGATAAGGTGGTGCCTTGTTGGCAGGAAGGGCAGTTTTCATTACTTTAATTGTGTGATTTGTCAGGATTTCCAGCATTTTATAAATGCTGTAGTGTTATATGACAGAGTTAAAAGGATTTAGAATAAAAGGAGTTTAAGAAAAAGACTTTGCAACAGGATTTCAATACTTTTTGTATTTGGGGGGATTTAGAGAGCTGTTTTTCATTTCAATTTTGTTAAACACTGTGTGTGCAGCAGGTGTGTGCAACGTCAGCGCCTCGCACATGCAAATAAACACAATTTTACAAATGAAAATTAATCCAGCAGAACTTGGGAGATTAAATCCCACCCCAGACCTGGGAGAGGCTCCTGGCTCCATTAGAGCATGGCAGAGGCCAACACATGTCACTCAGTGCAATCTCATGGATGGGACAGCTATTAACCTGATTTAATGCCCTCAGAGGCCTCCCAGTAATGATCCTTTCCTGCAGTATTAATATTTACATTCTGAAAGTATTGAAGTAGAAAATGGATTTTTTAAAGTGGAGAGACTCGAGTCATTATAGACAGAAATCAGAAGTTTCAGCACCTGTTGTGGAAATTTTGCAAATCTGTGCTGTGGGTATTCAATTGAGCATTGCTTTTGATTTTGGGCACTTGGTTCCCTGGACTCCCCTCTGTGGTTTTCCTCCTTCTTTCCTCTTCCTGGTCATTAAACTAGATCGTAATGAACCATCTGATTTTGTGTCTCTGATGTATCCTAGTGAAAAAAAGAAGGGAAAAAAAAAAGTAGAATTAAATACTTCAGGTGAAATTCTGGCTGCACTTAAATCAGTGCCAGAACTGCTGGTAGTCAGCATTTCACCCAGTGCTGGGAGCAGAACAAATGGAATTCATCTGGTACCTGGATTGAAGGAAACAAATTGCTTGCCAGACTCTTAAGAAGACTTTTATGTTTCATTTATCAATTTACAGGTCAGTACATACAGTACAGGTTTGACTCACCAAAGAGTTTGAAATAATAGGAATAAAAGGAAAATACATCTGGCTGGTTTAGGTTACTTGTAAAGCTATTGTTGATGGTGGATTTATTGATGTGACCCATTTGACTTTATAAATACCCAAAGGTGTAGGAGGGAAGATTTTTCCTTGTACAGATGAGAGGACTCAACAGTATTTGTTACAAATTAAATGCATGTACCTGAGTTATTAATAATTAACAGTCTGCTATGTCAAAATGTATATTGTTAATTGTGCCTTTCTGAATAAATGATTTAGTTTGGTACAGCTGTATTTAAGATTTAAATTTTGAGCAGACTATATCACTGATATTCTTTAGAGATCAAAGGGTTTGGCGTATAATGGAGAAAAAACCCATAAAATTCCATTATTCACCCCACAATTGGAAGCCTATAGATAGATAATTAAAAAGGCAAAGGTTGAAAGAAAATGGAGGAAGGTTAGTAGTGGTGGTATTGGTTGTTACTTTGTTATTTAAGTTGGGTGGAAACATACCCTGGAATTCAGTTAAACATTGTTCACCAGCAGAAGTGAGATTTTTTTTTTTTTTTAAAAAAAACCAACTCGATTTAATTTTATTTCTGTTTACTTAGCAGTAAAGCAAAGTTCTCCAAACTCTTAAAAACCCATTTTAAGAAGTGTGGAGTCTTTAATGTCTGCTGTGCTGGGGTGAAGGTGTCACTGAGCCTGGGGCTGGGTCTCAGTGCCAGGGCTGATTTCCAGTGCCAGGTTGGTGCCACTGGTGTGGGAGAGGATCCAGCATGGCACAGACCAGCCCTGCTGGCCTCTGCTGCTGCCACCACCCCTAAAAGTGGATGGGATGTGGTGTAGGAGTTGTGTTTCTACTTGGAGGTTGTTTTCTTAAAGCTTTCCCTCTCCTGGTGGTGGAACAGATTGCTGTGGTTTGAATTTCATCTCCTGTTTTCTTGAGCCCAGGGCAGGGGCTGCTCTGAGCTTGGCACTCCTGGGTTCCATTTTTACAAACTGGAAACCAAGGTGTGAAGCCCAGGCAGGGCTGCCCTGGTGCAGACAACTTCATAAAAATAACAAAAAGTGAGCAAGAACCACTTGTTAGAGTCACAAAATGCCAACCCCAAGTGGGATGGACAGAAAATCACCCCCAAAACCTGGCCACGTTTTGCTGCTTGTGTTGTTTCTCATTTTCATCTCTGTCAAGATCAGTCCTTCAGTGCTCACAATTACAGTGCCTGTAATTTGAATTTCTGTCCCTCATCTTGCACAAGCTTTTGAGTTTTGTGTCACATTCAATACGTTGCATTCCAATGTGCACCTGGAAAGTGGACAAAGAGTACATAGTGATTTTCTTTTTCTTTTCTTTTCTTTTGCCTCTTCTCAGGTGCTCAGAAATGTGATAATTTTGCTGAGAAGCGGCCTCTGCTTGGTGTGTGCAAAAGCATTGGATCTTCTGGGTAAGAATGTGTTTTGTATATAAAAGGAATAGATATAAATCATATTGCCATCTGAAAAGCCCAGTAGAAGACATCTTTAAAGATGTGTTCCTTCTTTCTTCATGGGATGAAGATCCCACACTAGGATGTGGTTTTAAACTATTTTTTTTGGTGTATCAACATATATTTTCCTATGACTTAAGTTTTTGGAAAGGAATAAAAAAGAGACTCTTGATATAAAATAAATAAAGAAGTATTTTAAGTTTATTTTATTCTCAGTGGAATCACAACTTTATGATTAATCTTTTCTGATACTAATCTGGGTCAGAATTATTATTGTGAAGTGTTTAAAGCAATCTCTTTGTTTTAAAAAGTAATTTTTCAAGTAGCAAATGAATTACAAATACCAAGCATTTAATTGTTGCAGCCACACACTGTTTATAAGAAAATACATGTTAAACCTCCTTCCTTGAGTTAGAAAAATCAGTTTACAGTCTTGTTTTGTGCTCCCTACAGAATTGTTGTGTCACTGCTCTTATAAAAGAGGCCCTTAAGATATTTTATGTTTGATTCAGACAATGCACAGGATTTATATCTCTACCTACAGGAAAATATTTTCTTTTCAGGAGTAATCCTCTACACAGCCATTTAATGGCTGAGCAGTTGAAGTAAATCTTCTTACAGTTGTAAGACTAATTCTGTGCCACACCTTTTTCAATTAAGAATTTAATCACTCTGTGTGTGAAGGAAGAACTGTCAAATCTTTACCTTTCTCTGTTGTTAGTGTGTTAAATTGCAATATTAATGTTACCTGCTTAAATGTTGGAATTAAAATCCACATAAGACAGAGAAGTGAATTTTTTTTCTTTATGTATTTACAACTTGCAAAAATGAGTTTGTGGTGATTTTTCTCCTTTTCTTCCCTGCCCTTTAAGTTTAACTATTTATAAATTAGAGGTGCAAATACTGCTCTGTCTTTATCCAAACAGTGTATTTATATTTGTAAAGGATATGTTGGTTTAGTAAAGATCTTCTTCACACTCTTGTTTTAGAAGCTGAGATACCTGAGAAATGAACAAACCCTGAAAATAATTATTTTAATTGTGTGAATGTATTCCTCAGTTAATAGAAAATAATTCAAAGATTATGGGCAGTTCCTGCTTTCCTCAAAAAATAAAAAACCCCTCATGTGTTTTCAACACCTTAATATTGTCATTTCCAAATAATTAGTTAGTTGTTGTTACCATGATTAATTAATTCCATGGTGAATTTCCTGTTTTCTCTTCTTGTATGTGATCATTTTATACTTGTCAAGATGGAACTTTTGCCTCATATCTGATATTTTGGTCCACACATTTTTGTATTTTAAAAGTCACATTTTTCCAGCTAGTAAAACGACAGAAATGTTTCACAGGGGGGTTGGACTGGATGATCTTTAAGGGTCCCTTCCAACCCAAACCAGTCCATGACTCACTGGATAATCTTTTCAAAACAATTGTTTTCACAGCCCCCCAAAAGATGCAGTCCTGACACAGAAATAGGAAACAGATTGTGGTTTTTGGCTGATATTCCTCTGCTGGCTTAGAGGTTGGTTCAGTCAACTTCAGTCTTAGATTACAAGATTTGCAAATTAAAAGGAAAACCAAAAAAGAAAGAGTATCTAAATTTTGGGGTTGTGGAGGGTTGTAAAGACATGCCTGCTTGTTCCTGGTGATAAGATGAACAAATCTTCATATACACACAAAATTAATTGATGGGTTTGGTGCATATTGATGAATTTCTTAGGTGGTGAAACACTGAGATATCCCCATTTTCCCCACATGGGTTATTGAAGCCATAGCTTGGAACAGACTGGATCTGTAAAAACTCTTTTAAATACACCAGAGAGCTCCAAAATCCATTCCTTTTGTTCTATTCAAATGTAAATGTTAAATAAATACTTCAGTTTAACTAATGGACAAACTTAAAGGGAAACAGACCAGGATAATTTTGTTTTATTTAAGATTATTCTAAAAATAGTTGAGAATAAATGCGATAATAAATAAATAAACTAATGAATAATAAATTAATAAGTGAGATTGCAAATTTGCCCTTCAGTAGATAATATTGGTAACAAGAAAGCTGAAAATAATCAAAATGACCAGGAGGGAAATAAAAGCATGTGAAGGAGCAGGGCCAGGGAAGTCAGAGTCCTTGTCCTGTCACTACATGCTCTTATAAAGCCTTTCTCCATTTTCCTCCAGGTACTGGATCTCTAAGCCATCCTTACAGAAATCATTTGCTATTTTGGTTCCCTTGTCCTGTGTCCAAACAGCCAAATTATTTTGCTAAAAGATTAGCAGATTATGCCAGAATCTTACATAGGCAAGTATGATAATCAGCTAATGATGCAGGTATAACTAATTAAACAACCAGTAATAGATGATTAAAAAGTAAGAGTTGGAGGCCTTTGGGGAGACTGCAGGAGCTCAGGCAGTGGCCCCTTCAGCAGCCTCTAGCCTGTGTTGGCTTTCCATCTTATATTTTTAGAAAGGTGAATTAATTTAATGATATCAAGTGGTGGGAAATTCTGGACGACTTGAAGAATTGGATGGAGGTCCTTTAAGGGCATGAGAAGCAAGAGGTAATCTTTATTAATCATGGGAGGAGAGGGGAAATTAGGGTAAATTAAAGAAGGAGGAGTAGTTGGAGCAAACAAAATGTGTAACTTTGGCTAGCCAGCATTTTTTTTTCCCCTGCTGATCTGTTTACAAGGCAAATCAATTGGCAGCAGATTTTCAGGAAGCATGTTCTTTATTCACATGGCTACTGTAGATTAAATCCTGCTAACCTTAGCCCAGCTTCAGCTCAGGAGTGTGTTTATGGGAGTGCTCAGGTTTAGGAAGCAGCCTCACATGAGTAACAGCACAATTAAAGCACTAATATTTTCTCAATTAATATTTCAGAGACACGTGAGCCTGGTCTGGGTCTGGCAAAGCCACTGAGTTGGTCTAAAATCTTAAGTGTCCATAGCTTTTAATGCTTCAAATTATTTCAGTGCTTCAAATTTCCCAGCTGGCTGGGAAATGATTTGTCAGACACAAACAGCAAAACTCCTTCAAGGATCACCCAAGAGGAGGAAACGAGCTCCGGTGAATGAAGTTTTTGTTCCCAGTTCTGACACTGCTCAGGGGAGCTTTCCCTGGAATATTTTTCCTGGAATGGCCCTGCAAAGGCAGTGGGGATGGTGGGGACTCACCTGGCTCAGCCCTGCCATGGGCTGTGCAAAGGCTGTGGTCACTCCAGGTAGATAATGCAATTTGCTTTCTGAAATCACACAGAAAAATGGTCTGGGCCAGATGGTTGTGATTTTCAATTGTATTGGGCACTGTGAAATAGATTTCATGAAGTTTGTGAAATATTTGTGGGCTTTTATTGAAGACTGCACAAAACTCAGATTTTGTGAAGACTCTCAGGCCTAGAGAGCAAATTTAATTATTTTGTTCTAAAAAGAACAGTAGGACCTGTAAAGTTGGGCAAAACTCTCTCATTTCTGTTACCTTTGAGGACTTGAGTCCCAAAGGTTCTTGTGCTGCTGCATAACTGCAAAGCCTCATTAACTGCAGAGCTGTGTGGTGTCAGCTGCCTTGCAAAGACTTCCTTCCAGCAGATAAAAAACATTTTCCTTTCTGATTTCTTTTAGGAGAATTCAGTTTAGCCTTAGCAGGTTGCGTGGCAGCTTTTAAGATTCTGAGAGAGGCAGAAATAAAGTAGTTTAAATTCCTTTTAGTGATGCTGGATGAGATTGTAACGTGTTAAAGATAGGATCTCCATCTTAAAAAGAGCTCTTCAGATCCCAGCATTTTTTTTTCTTGTAAGGAGATTTTGTGATTATAAAAATGTACTTTTCTGAAATGTTGAAGTGATGTTTGCTGGTAATTCTGTGAATTTTCTCACAGATTCCAATTCTAGGAGATGGAGCTTTGATGGAATAAGGTGATGCTTCCATGTTTAAATACCAAGGGAAGGAAAGCTCTGGAGTTCCTCTGATACTCCAAATGTTTGTCTCAGTGAACCTAGAGTAAGAAATAACCTTTGAACTATAATAAACTGTTAATCTTGGATCAAAACTGGGAGAAAATGAGTATTTGGGGTCAAACCTTGACCAGCTGGTGAGAACCATGGGTAGTTTTGACCTTCTAAAGCTTTGATTTATGAAGCTGTAAAAAGATAAATCTTTTCCAAGGCATCCCTGGGATGGAGTGGAGGTTTGGGAGAGCAGATTTCTGAGCTGAGGCACAGTTTTATTTTACTGCTGTTCCAACCCCTTTGTGTGTAGTGATGCAGGGAGGGGATGAAGGGATGGAAAGGATGGAAGGAAGGAAGTCCAGATAAAACCAGCTGGAGCACAAAGCTGCCCCCAGTAACTTGTCAAAAGAAGCACCACAGGGAAAAGATAATGCACAGCACCATTACAGGCAGGGCTGCTGCTTCCAGGGCCACTTTAAATTCCACTTTAAATTATTAAATACTGTAAACGCTATAAAGTTAATTAGAAGAGGAACAAACTCTACAAAGATAAATGTGTTTTCAATATGTTTCTCAGGGAGGGTACAGTAGAAACCAGTGAATGAGAGGAAATTTATTTCTGGCAGCACTCTAGACATGGAACTGTGGTTGAACTTTTTACCCTAATTACGTCCCCACTAATGCCTGCAGCGGTCTGGAATCAAAGTGGCCCTTCAGGCCCTGGAAAGTCTCTGATGTGGTGAGCGTTTGTTGTGTGCTGAGGGTTACTTCAGAAAAAAACAGAATATTGTGACAGGATTTTTCAAAATTTCTCAGTTACCACCCACCTCACTTGTTGCCTACAAAAATAGAGTAATTGTTTGCATCTGTGTGTTTTTGTCTGTCTTAGAAATAACTGTTATAAATCAACGTGCTGGACCCAGAGAGCAGTTGAGGATTATATTTTCTTTTCTTATATGTTTTAGGGTTATTGCTGTGTTCTGTACTGTAGGAAGGATTTAAAGGACATTGAAAAGCAGAAATTTCAGGCTGATTGAAGTTGTTCTCTTTTCTGAGGACACTTAAAGCCATCAGGTCCCAGTGGGCTCACAGAGGATGCTCTTTAATCTGTTTTTTCCTAAACAAGTGCTGGCACTTCTTGCTCAGAGTTGGAGCAGCTGATTGCAAACTTCAAGGCTTCAACTTCCAGGCCTTGTTTCTGTGTTGTTACACAACTGCTGCCACTCGAGTAATTCCCCACAACTTGAAAGTAGTTGAGCTTTGCATCTGTTACTAAATGCCATTTTCTCCCTTACCATGGGCCCTCTCGAGTCCTTCATGTGCTTTTCCCTTCCTTTCCTTCCAAAATATTTAATATACAGAGAAAATGTCGTGGGAGTTTGCTGAGCTCAACCATTCATATATAGATGAGCTCCTTTTAAATCTCCTAAGTAGAGGAAAAGACAATTAAAATACAATTTAAAAACTCTAATATCATTATTATTTTTCTTTAGCTCTTTTTTTTCTTAACAGAATGAATGTATCTTAGTAGCTTTAAATTTTAAATTTGCAGATTTCATTTAATAACTCAGTAAATACTTCTTCAGTAATTCAAAATAGAGATTAAGAATGCTCCTGCTTTGTGAAAAAGCTGTAAGGCACGTGCTTAAAAAAAGATCTTGCTTAATGCCTTCTTCCTTTTAATTCTGACTAGGTAATGTATTAGAATATCACTTGAAGAGACCCCTCACACATTTCTGGATGATTGCTCATGAACTTATATTTAAAATTATTGGTGATTCAAATTATTAATACAACATTTTAATGATAACATTTTGCAGTGAGGCAATAATAAAATAAACCAACGTTTTAATCAATTTTGCCTGCACAGTTTGAACAGCTGCATCTCCCATTTCAGCATCAGCTGTGTTAGGTGACTCTGGGGAGAATGCTGTGTTCCTGTGTGCCTTTCCTTAGCCACTGTAATTCCTCCTGGGAATATCAACCACATTTAACTCGAAAATTCCTCCAAATTTAATGAAGAGTGCTTCAGTAGAGGAGGTAGCTGCATCGTTGTCTTCGTTGAGAAAAGGGATATAAAATAACCTGAAGTTTTTTTTTTTGATGTTAAGCAATTCATGGAGGGTTTCAACTTTAAGACCAGCTTAAGGAAAAGCAGAATATTCCTCTTGCTGCAAGTGGGGCTCCACAAATAATTCTTTTCAGGTATTAATTGCATCATTTCAACCCAGCTTTTGGTGAGTTCAGCTTCGGTGAGAACTCTGCACTTCTGTAGAACATGGTCTGTGATTCAAGTCATAAAACAGAGTAAGAAATACCTAAGAACATATAATTAATGGGCACTTGGGAAAATTCTGTCCTACCTGATGTGACCAGAACCTCAGAGCAGCTTTGCTGTTCAGAGCACTTTTCAAGTGCTTTAACCATGAGATCTAAGCTCAGCTTCAGTCATACGCACTCTAAAACCCTCTAATTATTTCTTGGAAACAGGATTGTTTTCAAGCTCCTCAGAAATTGTAATTTGAGCCATAAACTGGCATATGAACAATTAAGATTTAGCAGAGTCCTGTGCAGCTGACAGACATCTTCTAATGATCTCCATCACACAACTGCAGGCAGAGGCTGCTTAATACCCAGGTGATGAAGTGTTGCACAACCCCTCTGCTTTCTTACAGCATTAATGACACCGAGGGCAAAAGAATTTGGGTTTGGACAGGTTGGTGCAAGGTTTTGTGCTTAGTGCTGGAGCCCCAGAGTGGTTCTGAGAGCTCTGGGACGGCGGCGTGGGCAGACCTGGAGCCACTGGCTTAACGTGGCCTTTGTTGGTGCTGATGGCATCTGAGGGGAGAAAGTGCCTGTGAGGCTCATGAATCATGAGGGGAGAGCACAGAAAAAGGGAAAGAACAAACCTGGAATCTAAAGAAACGGGTTACAAGAACCAACAGGATGAAATATTTGGTCCTTCGCAATGGTTGTAGCAGGTAAAGGTTTTCCAGTGCTGGTTGTTGAATGTTCAGTATGTACAAAAATTGTGTATATGCTTAAATAGCCAGCTGCCACCTGTGTTAGCTGTGCTGTCTTCTGGTGCACCATAAATCAGAAAATACTCTCAGTACAAATGCCTGAGAATAAAGAAAGAAGCTCTGATACTGCTTTGGAGTGTTAGAAATACTGGCACTTTTAAAGCTCTGGGTCTAGCTGAGGCTGTAAGTGGCTCCACAAAATGCTCAGTTTGGGTTCTACACGTGCTTGGTGAAATTTGGCTGGAGCTGAGGTATTGCAGCATCAATTTGCCCTCATAGTTGTGCTCCCAGAAATGTGATCTTGCCCTCTTAAGCTGTGACATGTGGCTGTCTCTTGATGTACAAAAACTGCTACGCTTTTGATTTTGGTCCCTCCTGGATGACCTTGGAGATCCGTGTGGCTCTTACTGCAATACAAATTACGTGCATTTATTGCAGTGGTGAGTTCTGCTTCATTTGACTGTAGGAAGGGCAAGACAACTCTTTAATTTTGTATCTTTGGTGGGAAACACATCAGATTGTGGCTTAATCAGAAATAATCACAGAAATATTAGTGGTTGATAGAGGTATGATAAATGCAGTTGTATTCTGTCAGAAACTCATGTTCATGAAGATTTACAGAAATGTCTCCTGATTCGTGCACGCTCATGGAATGATCAAAGACAGCCAGTGCAGGTCCATAAATTGTGTATAAAAGTCCTGTTTAGCTACACACAAGCAAAATGTAGTCCAGAATACACCAGAAAAAATGATCCTGCTCTTCAAGTACTTTCCCCTCGGTGATGGGCACGGTCAAGCAGATAAACAAATCTGCGGGGATGCCGCTAATCCTCCTGTATTAACTAAGTGGAAATGTGATGGGACAGCTCTCTTTGGGAACATGTGGCACATCTCAGTGAAGTGGAAAGTGTGTCACACTCGGGTCTCCCTGCACAGGCCACAGCTGAGGAGGCAGCTTGTGCTGTGTTTTACACTCCAGCAGCAGGAGTGCCACGTGCAGGGACACCCAGCTCTTGGCTGGCTCTCGTCGGGCTCTGTGCATCCTGAAATCCCAATAAAACCCCCTCAAACCTAGGGAGAATCTTCTGATGATCAGAGTGACGGGTAGCAGAGAGCACAACAGTCAGAATATGTATTGTGCTGCTGGATGTGGATAGAGCTGCCAGAACAAGGAATATGGAGGTTGCTATTCTGGTGTTTTTAAGGATTTTTAAGTATTCTGAAATTGTTAAGGATTCCCCTTTTATTTTTCTTTCATAGTATCTGTTGCAATAATCAATATTTGCACAAACACAGTCTTAAATTTCCCCCCTCTAGTTGATGTCTGACACCTCAGCTACAGATGGGAAATGGAGGAGTTGTTGGTTTTATGGACCAGCAGTGGATTAATGGTTGTTGAAAGTACTCAGCTGGAAAAGTCACTGTGGAGAGCTCTGTGGAGCCTCAGGTTCTCTTACAGACCATGGCCAGAATTATTCAGGAGACAGAAACCAGTCCTTCAACCAATCCCTCAACCAATCCTTCAGCCAGTCCTTCCTGGGTCATTCCAGGTGCAGTTAGACCCTGCCCTGTTGCAGAAATGCCTTAATGATGAGCTAACAGAAATAAAATTACTCCTTATGATAAAAAAAAGGTATATTCCTGAGCCTGAAACCTCATTTTACCTATTACAAAATGATTTCTGCAGAGCTGGTGACTTCTTGTGTCATGGGCAAGAAATAAAAATATTTTCAGTGAAGATGGTGAAATACAAGGATAAGGTGAGGTTTTTTTCCCTGGGCTGATAGACTTGATCAAAATATTTGAGGAAGATGCAACAGTGAAATTTGTATCTCCTGGTGTTTAACACAACTATTTTAGTGCTGTATCAAATAACTCCATCCCTTGTATTTAAAGGATTAGATTTAGTAACATGTGTCTAAGGTTGGTGCAGGTTTTTCTTATTTAGAAATAAGTGTTTCCATGCTTTTTGCAATTTGTGGTGCACTTAAAATGTCTCTGCTGTTTTGTAATTCAGTGCTGCACACACATTTTGGTGAAAGTGTCACTTTCTGAGAAATTTTTTGCTGCTTTTCCTGATTTTGAATGAATCTGTTAAGTACCGTGAATTAGAAAATTATTTACAGAGTGGAGTTTTCAAGCTTTTATTGTGAAAAGATGGGATGCAGAGAGCCTGTAGATGATCAAAGTCCTAATAAGAGCTATTTCTGCAGTGGTGTTTAGAAAGAATTGAATTTATTATTTTTAAAAAGTTTTCATTCTGGTGTGCATCCCTCAGAAAGGAGATCTGCCCTGCTGAAGGGGGCTTAGAGGAGTTTAATTCTAGGCCTGGAAAACAAAATCTTACAATTTAAGGCTTAAAAGTTTTTTTAACTTTCTTGGTGCCTGGATTGTTCTGGGTGATTACTGACAAAAGTTATCTGAAGGCAATGAGCCTTTTTGTGTCCTTGACAGAGGCACAGAAGCCAAAAAAGCAGAATATGTACCAATTCTGTCAGGCACTAAGAAGTCATTTCATAAAAATAAAATGATCAAAATGTTGGAACCACTCACCATAAAAATAGAGGACTCATTGTTGGTCAAAGTCTTTTAAGACAAGATTAGGTTGCTTGGTAAAAAATAATTTCTTTGAGCTTCTGGGACATTTTGTGCGTGGCCTGGAAGGAGAAGATGATCCTTCCAGAATTGAAATCTGTTAATCTGAGCAAACCTTCTTCAGGGCCCTTGAGGAGAACAGAATTGCCTTTGTGGTCTCACCATGTTCATAATATTGCTACAAAGATCATAATCAAATCTCATGCTTCAACTTTCCAGTGTAAAGGTTCAGGCAGGAATTTTTCCAATATTCAATTAATTAACTCTGTGCTCTGGTTTTGTTTTGCTTCTTTGCCCTTCTGTGAAGCACCAGAGAGGTGGAACAGGAGAACTGTGACAACCCCTGCTGATTATAAACTCGGGTCACTGTCAGCATCCTCCTCATTCCCACATGGAAATAGCCTTCTTACCCCAGCAACTTATTGGTAGATTTGATGCTTTATAGAGCAGTAATTTAAAAAAAAATAAATTAATGGAGTATTTTGCTGTGCAAATGCTTTGGCTGTATCTTGAACAGCCAGTTCCTTGGTACTGTCACTTTTCTCTCACCTGTTGTTCTCTACAAGTTTAAAAATTATATTCCATTTCAGGCTCTTAGCAACTTACTTAAAAATTCTATTTTTTCAATCCTACTGGTTGTTAAAGCTGTGCCTAGTAAGAGATTATGTTAACTGTTAGTTACTTTGAATAGGATTTCAGTGTAAGTTTTAATATTTTTGCCTCCTCTTAAAGGCACCGGAAGCAATTACTGAAAATAAGTCTGTGCTTTAGGCTGGGCTTTAAAAAACTTTGTGAAGGTGGTATAAAGTGCAGTGATATTGGCCAAAGATGATTTTATTAAAGGCCACAATTGACTGGAAAATCCTCACATAAAGAACGTTTCGTACAGGGCAGCTTTCCCAGCAAAAGTTTTATTTCAGTTTTATACCTCCAAGCTCTTTGTTTTCCTTTCTAGACTCATGAAACCAACCTGTCAGTGATGCCCATCTCTCTCTGAGTGGGATGTTCCTGGTGTGGCAGAGTGGAGGCAAATCAACCCTTGACAGCAAAGCAAAGCCTTCAAGGCACAGAAAAATTTGCCTCGTGTTGATTCCCTCCTTTTAAATGATTTTTTTTTTTCCATTTAAAAAGCACGAGTGTTTTGAGTGGTGTGTTTGTCTCTGTGCAAACATTTTGCACAGAGTTTTTTTTTTTTTTTGCCATGGTGGGACCCAGCAGATCGGGGAGGAGGTGATGCTGTCGTGGGGCACGAGCACAGATGTCACCAAGTGCCAGCTGGACGAGGCATCTGCTGCTTCCCCTCCATCCCTGCACTGCAGCACTCAAATGGAAGAAAATACAAAGGACTGAGTGTATTTATACATCTAATATTGCCACATTTTAAAGTTGTTGGGGCATTTGTGTCCATTGCCTTTAAAGGAGTTGTTGATCTCTCTGCAGCTGTTTGAACAATCAGGATACATAATGAATATTTGTTGATAATCTATGGGATTAATTGACAAGAATTTTATTTGTGACAGAATTTCAGAGTATTTCTGGCCTTTCCTTGTAAAATACCCCAGGCCAAGGGACAAGGCTTGGAGCAACCTGGGCTAGTGGAAGGTGTCCCTGTAAACTGCATGAGCTTTAAGGTCCCTTCCCACCCACCCCAGTCTGGAATTCTGTGATTCCACTATATTCCCTGGTAATTGGCACTTGAAGTCAAGCTTTTTACCCAGTGTGGTTGCCAAAAGCATTGGTAGAATGGTCTCACCATGATCAGCCAAGATATCATAATAATTAAGCCATGATAATAATAATGATGCATTTGAGTGACAGAATTATTGCTCATAAATTAGAAAAATTATTCAAAACATGCTGATGTGGAAATAGTAATCACTGATAAGTGTGTTGATGTCCTTTTAGCTCTATCTACTTTGGAGATTCCTGTTTTGAAACTCCCCTTCTATCAATATTATAATTTGCTAGAGGTAATAAATCACTTAATTTTAAAAAGCTTCTCCATACATCTTGCAGTGGCTTTTTGTGTTTTCGAGCAGCAATGAACTTTAATGTGGAGGAACTGACTTGAGTTTTGCTGGTTTAAAGGTGTTTTTGAAGGGCCTTTGAAGTGCTTGAAGTAATAAATTGCACCCTCTAGTTATTAGCCTAGAAAAATGTATATTTTGGGAAAAATTTCAGTGGGCAAAATGTCAAAAGTTATTTTTTCTATTCTTTTTTCTGACAGTTGTCTCGCTGTGCATTTACTGTATATTATACATTACTGTGTATTATACATTACTGTATAAATAATTTTATTATCTTGAGGCACTGGGGGTAAACAGTTGACATTTGTCCTCCAGCTTTCCAGAAAATTCTCGAGCAGCTTGAGCAGATCCAAGAGACAAGCGAGTGCTGGGGCAGGAATTGTGTGAAACTCTGTAAAATAAAACAGATACAGGCAGGGGGGAACACCCTCTTTTACCAATGCTCAGGATATGTTTGTACAGCTGGCAATTTGTGCTCCTTCATATTCCTTGACCTAGAAATAGCCAAGGTTTTAATGCGTTCTTGGAGGGGGAGAAAGGTGTTGTGGAACAGAGCTGCCACATCAAAGCCTCTTTTCAGCCCCTAAAAGGGTTTCCACCACTGCCTTCCTCAGCCCTATCGAACACTCAGCACTTTTCCCACTCAGCCTTTTTATTAAGAAATGGCCTTAAAGCTTTTATTTATATGAAAATGATAAAAGTGACACAAAGCAGTTGAAAAGATCTGCACGGTTCAAACAAAAGTCCATCAGGGATGTAATGTAAATTCTGGGTGAGGTGTCTCCATCAGCTCAGCTGCTGCTCTGTGGAAAGTCCTCCCTGTAGGAGAGAGTTGCTCTGAGGAGTAATTTGGTACTAGGTAATAGTATTTGGTAGTAGTATTAGTAATTTGGTACTTTGGTAATAGGTTGTGGTTTAAAACTTCCAAAGTCCAAGAAACCAAGTGGTTGATAATCAGTTGCACAATACAGGTTGCTGGCCATTGTGGAGACCATAATTCAGTTTTCCTTCTTAATGCAGAAGGTTTGTATTGACCCTTTGTTCTCCAGATTCTTCTGGGATTGATGGAATTCTGGATCCAGGATGTGATGTTCTTGGAGGTCTTTTCCAGCCTTAATAATTCTGTGGTTCTGTGACTTCTCCTTTAGTGTGCTAAGCAACGTAAGGAGCTGAAAGAATCAAACCCCAGTTTTTAAAAGATCCTGATTTCTATTAAAAGCTTTATTTTTCATTCCTTTCAGCACCAGCCCACCCTACTGCTGTGTGGATCTGTATTCTCTGAGAACAGGAGAGATGGTCAAGTCTATCCAGTTCAAAACTCCTATTTATGACCTGCATTGCAATAAAAGGTAATGGTGCTCACTCTGCATTTCTTGTGTGTGTTAAGGCATGCCAGATTTTGGAAATAAATACAATTTCTGGTGTATGACCTCCTGGATTTCCCTTTTTTTACTCTCCTGTAAGCACAGCTCTGGTTCTCCATTTCTCCCAGAGTGTTTCAGTTGGAATACATCAATGTGCTCCCCCCATGGCTTTGGTTTAAGAAGCTCAAACCAAAAAAAATCATTTAAGCTTCTTTCAGTTGTGCTAAAGGGTGAGCAGGAATCACTGAAATCCTCGATGATCCACCTGCAGCTGGGGAAATGGGATCACAGAGAGTTTAAACAGCACAGAGCACTAAGGAGTTTATGTCTCTCTTCTTTGTGTTGTTCTGTTAGATTTTGCCTCTCTGCACATCCAAAACATTCCTGGTGTGCAGTCTGTGGATTGCAGGGAATAATGCTGCAGTGAGTAAAAGAACAAAGCAGCATCTCTGGCTTGGGGTAGAGAGAAGGTGGCTCAGGAGGCTGAGGAACTCAGAGTCCCAACAGAACAAAATCTGTTGTGTCCATGGAATCCAATTTTGCTGAGTTAATGTGAAATCCCCATCTCTCCCAGACACACAAAACTGGAGTTTTGTGGTTTGCTTTGTAGTTTGCTGCATCTTTTTAAGGCAGGAGAGAAATCCCAGGATCCTTGTGTGCGGATCCTGCTGATCCCTTGGCACTCCTGATGGGAGAATTTGGAGTGACTTTGGTCCAAGCCCTGCTCCCTTCACCCTCCCATTACTGCCATGAGTCACCGTGGCCTCAGGTGCCCTGGGGAAGTGGTGCAATCCAATTTCTAGGGTAAAGAGCCCTGGATGAAGAAATTATTGCATTTCTTTGGAAATCCATATTGCCGTGCCAGAATGGATGGTCCTTCAGTAAAAAAATAACACCCATCATTAGAAAATTCAGAATGATTTGGTTTTTGTGCCTGGTTTTGTTGCAGGTGGGAAGTAGATGAGTGTGCATCAAACTTGTGCAACTACGTGTAAACTGCTACTAAAAATAAATAGATCAATAAATCCTCTGGAATCATCCATCTGGGGGGTTCATTTCTGCAGAAAGACAAAGTGTCTTCAAGGAGGAGAAAACAAAAATCTCCAGAACTGGGAAATACTCCCATCAAATATTCATAAGTTTTCAATACATACACATTACACTTTCACCTGCAGTCAAAGCCTTCCTCTGTCAAATTTTCCTCTGTTTTTCTTTCCTGCAGTTTCAGCAATTGGAAGATGTCATTTAACTAAAACTACTAATATGTCCAAAATTAATTTAGATTCTTTATATATCTGAAAACATCAGCAGGCATGAGGGGATGGTGTATATTTTGATTTTAGTGTAGCCCTTCACAGGTATTGAGCTCTCTTGGGATAAGAGGAAATGTTCTTGTGACAAAACAGATAAAAATAAGGAAAAAAGGTTAAAGGCTGATTTCACACTGCTGGGGGATAATCATCATCCTTTCCCCAAGGACATGAGCTGAGGCTGAGGTGACTCATCCCCTTTTTAAAGGTGGCTGTTCCAGGCTGTACCACACAATGCCAATGTTCACATGAAGCATTAGGTGTGTGTTCTAGTCAGTGAGAGATGTGATTCATTTTTTTCCACGTTGTATCTTTACCATTAAAACTATTAAAATAATATTTAATAATGCTCTCTATTGACAGCTACTTAAAAATACTTTCTCTCAGTCTGCCTAATGAGGAGATAACAGATCATTAATTATGTCATATTGCTAAATGTAGGTTTTATGTGTTGGTTTCCCAGGTGCTTCTTTCATGTCAAGCTTTTAAAAACTTGATTTTGGGAAGTCATCAGTGTGGGAGAAAGTGTTCCCTGGTTCTAAAACTTCCATGTTTGCATCTCTGGGCTCTTTTTTTTGAGGCAGCACCATGTTTCCTGCATAGTTACCCTGTGGTTTTTGTCCTTTACAATAAAAGTGTGTCATGCACAAGCAAACACATAAACATGCATCTTTAATTTGGTAATTGACCCAAATTCTGATTCTCTCAGCTCTGTTTGCGTGCTGATGTTCTTGGTATTACAAAATGTTTAGGAAACAAAATGTTTTAATAAGCTTGCACGGAGGTGGGCAATGGGATATTTCACATTTAGCCAATTGTTGGCTTGATTGTTGTTTGAGACAGAGTAATTCAGGGTCTTTGCAGCTCCATTCTTGCTTTTTAATGGAGTTTTGACTGCAAGAGCTCTATCACAAATGTGCTGTGCTGCTGTGGATCAGAGCCCTGCACTTCCTGAAGTGGTTGGGAGGAGAGAGAACCCTCAATAACTGCCAGGGATTGCTAACCTGGCACTTCATCACCGTGGAGTTTATATTGATGCTTTTGAAATAATTACATTTAGATATTGAATCTTTAAACCAATGCATTTAATGTCTAAAGTGGATGTTCTATTTTGTGTTTTCAGGATCCTCGTTGTGGTCCTGCAGGAGAAAATTGCTGCCTTTGACAGCTGCACTTTCACCAAAAAATTCTTCGTTACCAGTACGTACAATTTTGGGCTCAGAGGTGGACAGAACAGATTTTTTTTTGTTTGATTCTTGATTTCTAAATCCTCAAAGCAGGTCTCTGTGAATCATTTGGAGCTTCAGGAAAACTTACTTCAAAAAAAAACCAAAAAACAACCAAACTGAAAACCCCAAACCCAAATGCTACTCTGTGAATATTGAGCTCTTTTTAATATTTATTATTCTGTAAGTAATTGTAAAGGGCACCCACACTGCCCTCCATCAGTAACTGAACAGTTCTTTTGTTCATTTTGCACAAATATCTGTAAAAGACTCAGGTGGGAGTTCCAGGTTATCACATCAGAAGCAATTAAATGCACACCAACAGTGATCCACCCACTGTTCATTTTTGGCTCTTCCTTAGGCACACTGGTTTTTTTCCTGTGTCTTTACAGTTCATAATTTACTCTGGAAAGGTCAGAGTTTTATTATTAAAAAGAGTCTGAGTTTTTTCTGGATGTATTTTCAGTCACAATTAGAAAAATCTATTTTTTTTTTATATCATCTCTGTATTTATGGAAAAATCTGCTCAGGAGAAACTGTTTCTTGTCATATTTTGAGGGAAGCAGCTTCCTGCAGTAATATTAAAGTTGCCAATAGGTGTCAGTTTCTTCCTATCCATGGATGTGAGAATCTGCTGGGATTCAGTGACAAGATCCAAATGGGAAGGGACTTATTTGTGTCCTGTTCATCACCCCCTTTTATTTCATCAAAAACAATTAAGGTACAAGCCTTGATTTATTTTAGACCAAAAGTAAAGAAAACCCCTCAGTTAAATGTGTATTCTGAGAATTTTTGGGTTTAATTTGTTGTTTGTTCATTTTTTTTTCCTAAGATACTGCAATTTATTTTTAAAAATTAATGAAGTTAATCTTGAGTAACAGGAATACTCTATTCTTAATCATAACTTTGATTTGCTGTGTGTTTTCTGGAACAGCTGTAGAACTTAAAGAAGATAAATTAAAACTTTAGGAGATAATGACCAAATTATTTTTTAAAAAATCCAAAAAATTCCTGAAAACTTAGTAATGCCAGTATATCTCTCCAGCTGTGCTGCTTTTTAATTTGAAAAACTCAAGATTTTCTGAAACTTTCTTTTGATTTAATTGATGACAACCTCATTTTCGGTGCATTTGGGATGCCCCAACCACCAGAGCTGGAGCCACCACAGCCCTTCCCCGTGGCTGTGACATGGTATGAGGACAGAGCTGTGTTTTTTCCCTGGATTTTGGGGTTTTGGGGACCTGTCCTGAGGATCCCAAGCTCAGCCATTCCCTGGATGCTGCTCCCAGGCGGGTGCTGTGCCCTGGCACGTCGGGGCTGCAGCAGAGCTTTTGTCTGAGCTTTGCCATTTCATGTGCTGAAATCTCCTCGACCTGAGAGCGTGTCTTTAAAGGCTTCAATTCCTCTGATGTGTTTGAAATTGGATGTAAATGAGCTCCCTCGTTAGCTGCAGGGATTTCTGGGAGGCAGCCAACTGGCCATGACTGCCTTCTTTGGCTGTGCCTTTAAAAAAAAAAAAAAATAATGCAAGGACAGTGCCAGTATCAATTAAACAATTAGAAATCCTTGAAAAGGAAGCTTAGGAAAAGGCCTTAGATACCTTTTTGTTTGCATTATTGGGGCAGCCTGTGTCCTGTCCAGACTGATGCTGGTGCACCTCTGCTGTGAGGATGTCACTGCCTGCCCAGAGAATCTGACAGCATGAAAAGATTCTCTGCCTGGCTTTGGTCAGAAGGGAGGGCACAAAGGTCAGAAACATTACTGAGCATCACTGACTCTTTGAAGGGGCTTCTGTTACTTTTAGGAAAAAGAAAATCTTTTTTTTCCAGGAAGATTTGGTGATGGTGTGGAAATGACATCCTCCATCCCTATCAGCTAAGTGATGTGGGAGCTTTAGAACCTCACTGAGACAGCACAAACATGGAGCAGAAGCTCTGATCTGGTTTGATTATTTATACACAGAAATGAAAGGCAGAATGGCCAATTAAAAGCAGTCTCAGGAACTCTGAAGTTCCTCAGAAATGCTAATGCAGCTGCCATGCACATGAGTAGTATTTTGTCTTTCTGTTTTTGTTTTTGTGGTTGGATGTGTAGCTTAATATATTGTTACAATAAATATACTGTAAAATATTCAGGATGTCAATGGTCAAGTTCGTGCTGCTGTTGGAATGTTTTAACTCCTGCATTTCCTGATTTTTCCTGAGCAAGTTTGACATAGAACCAACTTTTTTTTTTTTTTTCCCTGCATGGGATTACATGGAAATGTGCTGATTTTGTCTTGGATGGCAGGGACCCAGCATGTTTTATTTGTGCCTTTTATAAGGAAACCTCAGTGTACAGGTGCTCCAGACTGGGAGAAGGAATTTAAGACAGACTGGGAGAGGGAATTTAAGACAGGTGCTTGAACGTGGAGGGAAAACATGCTGTAACTATTGCAGAAAAATGATCAGGATATCCTCTAATCTACCCTGTGGGGTGTTCTGATTTTTAAATGTCTGCTAGGAGAAGGCAGAACATCAGTCTCATGGCAGTCACTCCCATCCATCACTGCTCTCCTCCTGCTTGGAGCCAGCTCCTTTTCCCTAAGCAAAGACACCAAGGGGAGGAGAAAGCCCAGCAGGAATTTCACATCCTGCACTGGTTTAGGTACTCGTGTGGCCAAACCAAGAAAAAAATTTCATGTGATGCTTATGCTAAGAATGTTTTTCCTTTACTAGTTGTGAGTGTCAAGATTTTGAAGAGATTCTTAAATAGCTCCGAGTTTCATTGTGGTTCATTTCGGATTTCCTTCAGAGCCTTTTCTGCATGTGACTGAAGGATCAGAAACCAAAGTGATGCTCAGGCTTTTTTTTGGCCCCTACTTTGCTCTAAACAAAAGCTGCAGAAAAGCTGAATTCCATTGATTTCTACTCCATCAGTGCTCCTCACCCCAAAAATGCTTACTTAGTGCAACACTGATGATTATGAATATGGCCTGATGGATACTTTCCTCTTCCATAAAGAATATCCTGGCCACCCCCTGGGCCCTGAGTAAAGATCCTCCCAGATAACATCATGCATGTGGCATCATCCCTGTGTCCAATAATGAGGGCCTGCTCAGCTTCCCTGACCCTTCCACTCCTCAGATTGATATATTCCCCATCCATGATTCCCCAGGGATGGAGACAGTTATTGCAGCCATTAGCTGGCACTACATTTCTATTGATGCTGTTCTGTAGAGCCCTGAGAGGTAATTTTGCAGATTTTAGTCAGAGTAGTTTATTGTATAGAAAAGTCTCAAAAGGCTCTCCTCACCACAAGCCAAAAATCAGTCAGTGGATGTTGAATGCCCTGCACCTCTCCAAGTAAATAAAACCTCCAAACCAAATGGTGTCGGATGCTCTGACCTGCAGTTTGGATTTGGGATTGCTGTTTGCTCTCACATTCACACACAAGGAATAATTTGGTGGTTTCAGTTTGTCACAGGGTTGGCCTGGAAATCTTGGAGGCCTTTTTGAACATTTCTGTTGGAATTCCTTTCCCTGCCAGGCTCGCAGGAGCAGTCCGAGCTCTTGACTTTGAAGTAGAAACACTGGGTGTCTTATGAAGAGGTTTAATGCCTGAAGAGTCACATTCTTCAAGAAGTTGTGTGTGTTTCCCTCTCAGCTGTGGGCATTTCTCCTGCTTATCCCACACGGGATAATCATTGACAGGATTCCTTTGGCTGGGGGGGATCAGCTCAGATCGAAAGTCCTGGGGGCACGTGGGAAGGGAGCTCCTGAGTCACAGCATTTTCTTGATCACTGAAGAAGAGCCAAGTATGTCCCTGTGGATTGCTATGAGCTCTTTTAATTTTTACACACCCACATCTATATGAGCACCCTTCATGGCGTTTTTCCCTGAGAAATGCTGATTAAATTTTTTTTTTTTAATTTTTTCTTTTTTTTTGCTGTTATTTATAAGAGTGCGTTTTTCCTGGCTGTGAGAATCAGTGTCTCACCATGCCAGGATAATGCTGAAATACTTTTTGGAGAAGTCTTTAGGGCACCATGGTGCATTGATGGGAACAAATGATTTTGGTGCTTGCAGGAGGTTTTGCTCCAGTGCAGGAAAATGTAAATACAACAGAAAAGCTGCATAAAGCCACAACAGAGACCTCAGTGCACAAGATGTCTGTCTGTCATATCTCCTAGCTCTGACAGTTTTACAAATTAGATGTAAAACAGGAAGTGCTCTTTGTTTCTATATAAGTTATTTTTATCTAAAGCACCCAAGTCTTTAATGTTAAAGGGCAAACAAAGCCATCTGACATTGTCCTGCACAGAAACAACAACCTCAGTGGCAACTTTCATTATTTGTCATTGTCCAAGTCTGAACAAAAAAAGAAAGTAAACCTGAGATTAAACATTTTCCTGAAATCAATCCAATTGGTGCTCAATTAAGCAGCCATGCCTAATGAACGTGAAAGGCCACTGATATTTTTAGTGAAAGCTCTGGGATTGTGCTTGGACCTGTGGAGTAAAATCATAAAATCATGGAATTCCTGAGTTGGAAGGGACCCACTGGGACCATCAATGTGCAGATGCTTCAATTGCCATGGTAGAGTGGAGAGGGAAGGAGATCTCTGTAGTAATAATAATAATAATAATAATAGTAACAATAACAATAATAATAATTTAATATTAATAAATAAGTTTAAAAAAAGTCCCTGGGTGGCAAACCTGATTTCTTAGTGGGTCCATCCTGCTTCTTTGCTCTTTTACTCCATTTTATGGGTGATACTTAAACAGAAGGAAGTACAAGAACAATAGAAGAGTTTTGGAAAGTATGTGACAGTGTGAGAGTAATAACATTTACACAGGGCCTTTCATCTAGAAGGAACCCAGAGGAATTTATAAACAATATTGCTTTATACAGTTTATAAACAACAAAAAAATTGGTCTCCTAAAAAAACCAAAAAACCAAAACAACCAAACAAAAAAACTATTAGATAAAACAACTTATATGATTTGTTTTCCTTGGAATAAACAAAGCTTTTGCTACAACAGTATCACTCTACCCATTATTTATTGCATATCCCCTCTCTGTGCTCTCTGCCATGGATCTGCTTTCTGGCTGCTCTGCACTGCAAGACTCAAGGATGGAGTTTTGTAATTCCATTTCTATGGAGAGCTCTGTGTTTCGTAAGACCCAGAGAAGAATTGCAGATTGATTATTAGAGAAGTAGCATCACTTCAGTGGGTTCTTGGAGCTATTTATTTAAAAATACACAATAGCCCTGCTTCACTGATTTTTGAAGTGATAATCCAGCAAGTCCTTTGAATGATTAAAGGCAAAGAATTTCGGTTGAAATGAGTTACTTCTTTTGGAATTTGTTTAGAAAACTGTGTTTAAAACCACTGGACACTTCAGCTGACATGTGTCATCTTTAATGAACTTTGCCAGGCACTAAACAGAAAATCCTTGTTTCTCCAGAAATCAGGAAGTTTTCCTTAGGGTAGAGGTGAGCCTGGGAATGCCTTCATGGCATTCCCTGTGGCCCAAAAGGTGCCATTTCTGCCTTAGTTTGGGATTAGAGACAGAATCCTAAAAGGCTTTTGTATTAATAACTGCCCATCCCCTCAGCTTGAAATAAAACTGGACTCCTGTGCTATGGATTCCTCACAGGCACAAGGTGTGACATACCCATTAAAATCCCCCCCAGGAAACAGTACATTGAAATCAGTTAAGAAAAAGGATGAGTCTGTACCACTGTAAAGGAAACTGGAGAGAACTGGGGGAAAGAAAGCAGTGAAAATGGTGGAAAAAGAAAGTTTTCTTATTAAACTGATAGGGGAGAGGGACTGAAACAAGACAGAAAATAACTTAAAATGTTTTTCATTAAGAGGTAAGAACAAAGTCAAGATAGACAGGCTGAAAGTCTGGAAAATACCAAAACCAGATTTTTTTTTTTCCTGGACTATAAATATTGTTGTAGGGAATAAAGTTCTTACAATGTGCTGTGAAATTAAAAATCAACCAGTAGTGTCTTAGGATAAAAGTGATGGGATGTGTTTGAAGGAAAACAAGGTTAGGTGATTCTGATTCAGCTTTTTCATTCTCTCAGGTTTATTAATTCTTGTGTTAATTTGCAGTGGTTTATCAGATGCCATTTTCCAGTGTGATTTAGTGAGGTTTGAAAAAGAAATAAAATTATTTTCTGGGTAAGGAATTCTGCAAACTGAAAATAAGCCCTGACTTAGCTTAGACAAGTTCTGGCTGTTAACATGAGATATTTCTAGAGAGAATATTGAATTCCTGTAGTTCCTTTAAATCTTGGAGGAAAAAAAAAGGGGGGAAGAGACTGAGAAATTGTAACACTGAAGAATTTATCTATGGGGCTGTTGATAACATTTACACTTTGGAAGTGGGAAACCAAGGCTCAGGGTGAGGTCCCAGGGTGTCCTTAGCCAAGCCCCTCTTCAGAGGGATCCTGGAGCCCATTTCTTATTCCTTAGTGTTCCTCAGAGCAGCACCAGTTGGAATTTTTGGACGTAGGGACTTGATAAAATTAGCAGAAAAACTTGGACTTTGATTCTGATTTTCAAAATGCACTTTTTCTTCTTTTTTTCTCAGCTTTGAAGTTACTTATTTCCTCTGCACAAGAGGCAGAAGATAACTGTACTCAAAAGTTATGAAGTAGTTTCCAGTAGGTTTTCACCTATATTTTTGTGAGTGATAGGCCCAGTTAAGCTGGTTCTAAGGTCAGATATTTTTGAGCATTTGCTTGGTTTGCTGCACTTTTGGAAGGACTTTCCTTGAGTGATCCTTTCTTGGATGACCTCTCCATGCTGTCATTAAAACTTGGAAACTTTGGTCTTCTTGACAGTTAGTTCTGCATTCTCATTATGTTCATTGCTATTGTAAACACACTAAAGTTGCTGCTGTTATTGCTTAGAATGGCTTTTTCCTCTGTTGTTTTGAAGTCTGGTAGAAATAGAAGTTAATCTTTAAGAGAGTGGGGTTGGTGAGGATTGGATGGCCCAGCTCGATGGGTCACGCCGTGTCTGCCTTTTCATTTGCCTCGTAGATGATGTTCTGCTGACTCCAGCTGTTTTTTTGGAAAGCAGAAAAACAATTTGCTTTTCCTTCCCATAAAGTATAACCCTTTGTTTATCCTTATGCTGCTGCAAGTTTCCAAAATGCAAAGACTTGCAAAGAAAAGAAAGGGAGGAAATAGCTCCTTTTTTTTTTACGCTGTTTTTCGTATCGGGGTGTAGAGTTTAGGACCGACTGAATTGTTGACCTTTGTGGAGTTTATTCTTAGAATTTGTGTGTGGAGTCTGATTGACTGAGCCCAGCTCATGGGACAAACCATGGGCAGTGGCTTTGGACATGGCTGTCCCAGCCTTTCTGAGTAACTCTTCTGTTCAGTGATCAATTTTGGATCTGGAGAATTCTTTTTGCAGTTCTTCAGTTCAGACTTCAGTTCACTGAAGTAATTGAGAACAGCTCCTTTTTCCAAGCAGGACTTGTTTTCTTCCTCTGAGTTGTTGAATTGCTGAGACTCATTTAGTTTTCTCCTGCAGGGATGTTACGAATTTGGGAAACGCAAGTCACTGGTTCTAAAGTCACTGTAGAGATTTACATGACGAGGGTTATCATCTGGCAAGTTTAAATGCTGCATTTTATACATAAAAGGGAAGGTAGAAGAAAGGTTTGGGGGACCTGAATTCCTTTCCTGACCCAGATAAGAGCTGCCGAGGCAGAAGTCAGCATTAAAACTCCTGATCCATAATGTCATCGGAAGAACACGTTTGTATTTACAACCCAGGGCTGTATTTACAACCTTTTTTTTTTTTTTTTTTTTTTTTTCATGCTTTGTTCCTTAAGAGTCTCTGGCTGCCCACATTTTATGCACTCCTGGAATGCAATAACAATTGTGGCATCATCTTTTCAGAATTCTTTTTTCCTTCCTGAGATCAGGCTGGCGATAAGGCATCGAAAACCCTCTCTGGGTTCTGCCTGAGATGGCTTCAACTGGGTGAATTCATCCTCTCCTTCCCTTGCTTTCTGACCTTTGAAACAGCTCACTGTGATCTTTGGAATTTTGCAATACCCTCAACACTCAGCTCTGGAAAATGAAATCCAGAGTTGTTTATCTCGGCGGGACCTACGCAGGTCCAAAAACGCCTCCAAAATGTTGTCAAATGTCCTTTTAAACTTCCAGCAAGGTGTTAACACCTCCCACACACCCCCTCACTGCTGTGCAGGTGGGGAAAAGAAAACCATTCCACTTCTGCAAGTCCTGCTGCCCTCTGGAAAGGTTCTGGACTCTTTTGGAGCCTGCTGGAAAAGAGCTGGATATTCCCAGAGTTGGGGTTCTTTTCCTTGCTGGAAAAAAAAGTGGATATTCCCAGAGTTGGGGTTCTTTTCCTTGCTGGAAAAAAAAGTGGATATTCCCAGAGATGGGGTTCTTTTCCTTGCTGGAAAAAAAAGTGGATATTCCCAGAGTTGGGGTTCTTTTCCTTGCTGGAAAAAAAAGTGGATATTCCCAGAGATGGGGTTCTTTTCCTTGCTGGAAAAAAAAGTGGATATTCCCAGAGATGGGGTTCTTTTCCTTGCTGGAAAAAAAAAGTGGATATTCCCAGAGTTGGGGTTCTTTTCCTTGCTAGGAAAAAAGTGGATATTCCCAGAGTTGGGGTTCTTTTCCTTGCTGGAAAAAAAAGTGGATATTCCCAGAGATGGGGTTCTTTTCCTTGCTGGAAAAAAAAGTGGCTATTCCCAGAGTTGGGGTTCTTTTCCTTTCTGGGGGTGCAGAGCAGTGTCACAGTTTCATATGAGAGATTTAGAAAATACAAAACTGAACTGGCAGTGGCTGGGTTTGGGTTTTATATATTTTTTTTAGGATTTTAAGCAATACACTGGATAAAAGTTGTGTTCTGAAATGCTTTTTGCCTGCACTCCTTCAGCTCAGGACACAGGAGCAGCTGCCCAGGGCTCCTTTAAATCAGACACACATGTCTGTAAGGTCTTCAATATTTTGTTTCTTGGCCAATCAGTGAGAGAATTTAAATTGCTAAATTGACTGTATTAGCCTAAGAACTGATGAAAACTGAGATTAACCATTTGCTTGATAGCCTCCTCCTTTGCCCTGTTCTTTCCTCCTTATTTTTTTATGTAAAAATGCATATTTTAAAGTACAAATTATTTATATTATTTATAAAAAAATTATTTTACTTACAACATCTTATAAAAATACATATTTTAAAAACTTTATATATGAAATGCCATTTAATATAGGCCTGATTCATTTTAAGCCTTTTCATGTTTTCATTCACAGCTATTTTCTCTAACAGGTATTTTCATGTTTTAATTCTCAGGAATAATTATCTTTTCTATACTCATTTTTATCCATATATATAAATCTATTTGTAATGATAATATAGAGGTAATAGAAAGCAGGTGAACAGTGGAAACATTGCCACCAGTTTTATAGGAATTACAGATTTTCACACTGTGTAAAGTTAAGTTTGTGCAAAAGAATGTGGAGAGACCTGTGTATAGAATTGTTAAAATCAAAACCAAAAGCATTTTGAAAGGCTGAGGGCTTGTATGTAGAATTATTAAAAATGAAACCAAGAGCACAATACATCCTTTCATACAAGAAAAATCCAGAAGAGCTTGAAGTGAGCAAACTGTTCAGCAGCAGAAAGGTGTCAAATAAAATGAATTAAAATGTGAAGATACAAAACCAATCGAGTCAAACATCAATATTCCCTCAGACCCCAGAATGTCATTTTTGTATCAAAATGGCTTTAAAAATGCAAACATAAGAAGAAATTAATATTTACACATAATTAAATGTTCAAAATAGCTCATCTAACCACAGCCTTATCTCTAGGAACAAAAATGCAAGCACCCACTGAGTGATATTAGCAACTGAAAGGCTTTTGTTTAGACTTTTTGTTTTCTTGGCAATAAATAAAATTCTTTGGAAAAAGTCATTAAGATATTTCTTAATGTTGCCTTTTCAAACTTTGCAGGCTGCTATCCTTGTCCAGGGCCCAACATGAATCCTATTGCTCTTGGAAGTCGTTGGCTTGCTTATGCAGAAAATAAGGTAAGGAGGTTTTTGATATCAAAAAATACTTCTAGATTTTCTATATGTAGGGGGAAAAGAAAATAAAAGGCCTCAGGAAAAAGGTATGTGCAAAAGAAAGTCTGGAAGAGGAGTTGCATTAAAATGACAGACCAAAGGATTTTAAAATATTAGATCTTTACTCTGCACATTTGATTTAAGCTCAATTTAAGGAACTTAAAGGCAGGCAGAGGAGACAGCCATCAACATGTGTTTTCAGTGAGGTAACTCAATAATAACCCATTTTGTGCTTTAAAAGTTTAAAGCATTTAATTGCAGACACTTCTGAAGGTAGGCAAAAAAACACTTCCTAAATTCTGATTGGGGAAACTGAGTCTGGACAGAGCCTGGGTTTATCTGAGTCAACACAGCAATGCACTCTGTAGATAAGAAAATAGCATTAAATTGGCCATTTTTGAACATCTTTGAAAAGGTTAAGCTCCAGGAAAAAAGAAATTAAAGACTTTTCTCCTTTCTAGAGACAAAGAAAATAGATTCCCAAGCAAAGCAATGATCATTGCTTTTACTCAGAGAAGTGATTGTGTATTTAATTGTGTATTTAAAGCCTGAAGTGAAGCCTAAATTCAGCTCCTAATGCCTTATTTTTATTTCAAAGCAGATGTTTCTTCTCCCTTCCACCTGTGACTGGAGAAGCTGTTTCTAGAGCTGAGCCAGAAATTATCAGAGGCAGATTTTAGAAATGTATTTGCTGTTACACCTCCAGCACATCTGATTTCTTCCCAAATTCAGGCCTGCCTTTCCTTTAGTGCCACACTTTGTTGGTGCTGGAAAACTTAACCCTGTTCAGCATGGGATTTAAAAAGTATTGCTGCCAAAATATCAGCTAAAGAGTTGTATCACAAAGGGAATTTAAATGGTTTGTGTGTTCCCAGGTAAATTCACTGTGGGCTTTCCCTAGTTCAGGTTTTTTTATTTAGATATTGAAATATAAGCAGGACAGAAAAGCCTGTAGAAACAAATACCTCTTACAGTAATTTTAAAATTTTCTTTAGCTCAAACAATTAAGTGTTCTGTGTGCAAGTAACAAATATTTATATGTTTTCTAAATTTTGCATAGAAGCACAGATTCTATTGTTAGGATTCAAAGGCAAAACTTGCTTTTGTAGGGTGATGGCAGGTACAAGAGTCTTGTTTTAATTTATTGATTTTGCAGGAAGGCAATAAAAAGCAAACCCCATGTACATTCCTTTAATCTATTAAATGCAAAGTTTCAAACAACTCTTTTCCTTTGTCATTGCTTTGCTTGCTCGTCATAAAAAGGAGGAGAAAGCCACACTTGGATTCTTAGAATGGCTGATATTTAATGTTACATATACATGGCTAAAGCTTTTGATTATATTTATTTAAATTTATTTGTGGTATTGCTGCCAGACCAAAAATCCCACCATCTCAAAGTTTATGAATTCTTAGTGAGTACTCATCTGGTAATTGAAAACTGGAGCGGGGGACGCGACAGTCTGGGTGGCACCCAGAAGATTATAAAAAGGGGTTAAGTGTCTCAGCAGGGCTTTCTGCTATTTGTAGGAAAAAACACACCACTGTACATGATAAATAAGAGCTCTGGTAATGGCTTATGGGTTTGTGTAGTTTAATAGTAGTGACTTGGTTGCTGTCTTTCTTCTTGTAGCTGATCCGATGCCATCAGTCCCGTGGTGGAGCCTGTGGAGACAACATTCAGTCTTACACTGCCACAGTCATTAGTGCTGCCAAAGTGAGTCCATCATCTGCCCTGGGAGAGCTGCTCCTGCAACATAATTATGAGGTTTCCCTGCTGAATTGGGCTGTGTGTCATCACCCCCCTCCCTTCCCAGAGAGGAGAGCACACTGAGAACCCTGCAGGCAGCAGCACCGTGCCTGCCCTCCCCATCCTGCAAATCTCTGACTAACTGTAGCTTTCAACAAAGTATTTCTGGTTCTGAACTGATATTTTTCAAATTTTATTTATTACAAACAGCTATTTACATTAGAGGGAAGTGACAGTGGGATGGATTTGTATAATGGCTGTTCACAATGGCACAAGTTTACGTGATTAAAAATCAACATTGTGAATTATTAGTCTTTTAGCATCATGAAAAGTGACTTTACAAGTGCCTGGTGCTTTTTGGACTCCATCACAACCCCATTATACTTTTTGCTCTCTCTGAAGGGTGACAGCACAGTACTGGAGCTAATTAATTACCTTCTTTGAAGGTTAGAGCTTATTAATGACTGTTTACATATAGGTTCCATTGCCTCGTTTTCTTACTTCATATGATGTTATAAAATCCCTCTGTTTTCAGAGAAATGTCTGGGGTTTTGTAGTATCAAAAAAAGCCCATGGCTTGGAAAAATCTCAAACAAGCCTGAGCACAACTTTTGTTTTACTGTCTCCCTCCCAGCTCCTTTCCTTACTGCAACAATTTCTTTTTCTCACACACACACACAGAGTGAGTTTTGGCACTGTGGGGTGAACTCGGTGCTGATTACAAGGTTCCCTTGTAACCACCAGCCTTTTCATTTCTGATACGTGCAACAAAACAAACCTAATAATAGGAATGGAATGACAGAAGGCTCAGTGGCACCGAGGAAAACAACAGTTAGGAGAAGCCACAAAGAGAGACACAGGGCAGGCCAGCTCATGTGAAAACAAAACAGAAAAACAAACATAGTCCTTCACAATCACAGTGTGGCCAGAGAAGGAGAAAAATCACAGCTTTTTACATTGTTGAGGGGAGCTGGAATTGCTCCTCTCCCGAGGTGATTCGCTGGGTCTCTGTTACAGTTTAAAAATCCTACAGTTAAAAAAAAGGTGTAGAGGGAAATATCCCCAAATTCCTTCCATCCCATCATCATTAACATCTTTTTTATAGCACAGATAAGTTTGAAAATCTGACTGGCTTAGTGTGATCAGCCAGAGTTTGGATCAGATGTGGCAAAATCCTGCAAACAGATCACTGTAGCTGATGGCCTTCCCTGCTGAGTAGTACTAGCCAGAGATCATAATCCAGAAATTCTGCTGTTAAGATGAATTTATCACACTGAAGTAGTGCTATTGCATCATGTGAGTAGATACTGAAGATAAAATGTGTTTATAATCATAGGAAAGAAAAGATTGTTAGCCTCTGTACAGAGCTAAACTCCCAGTGAGAGTTAGGAAAAGGGATAATCCCCAGGGCACGGGTTCTGTGCTGCTCTCTATTTGCACAGCACATTGCTCATGCTCCTGCCTGTTGGATGTTACTGTAATAGACAAGATTAATACTAATATAGTTTTAAATATTTGCATGATTTGGCTCTTGAGGAGTGTCTCAGCCTTAGTGTATTAATTTGTTATCCGTGAGTGCGCCGCAGTAAATCTGCAATGTTTAATTCATTAGTGATTTCATTGAGTCTTGGCTTGCTGTCTAGCAGGTTTTCATCTCTGATAACTGCAGGGCTGACTTCCTTGCTGGCAAAGAGATGCTCCACGTATCTGTTGCTCTTTGTCCATCTCATTGCCTCACCATCAGCTTCACTCCTTCCTTATTTAATTCTTCATTTATGAACCTCTACTGCTCTTGTGTCCTATCAGCTGCAGGGGTTTGTAATTCCTTTGCTTTGATCAGCACAGGAGCAGCTTTTTGCCCTGCACTGCTGCTTTTTGGTTGAGAAGTGGTTCCATTAAAGTTCTTGTTTTGCCAGGTTACCTTGGGTTACAGCCTTTTCTCTGGTTGGCTTCCAATTTCCTAATGAAGTGAAAGAACCTTCATATGAAGGAGAAGGAAAGCTGAGAGCTTTCAGCAGGGTCACTTTGGAGAATTGCCTTTCAGATGCTCTCTAGAAGGTCTTGGTGGCAGCATAGAATATTTTCTGTAATGGTTTTCCCTCTGCTGATCCATGTACTGGTGGGGCCAGGGGTTTGTCCTCAGTGGGCCGTGCTGCTCTTGGTGCACAAATGCATTTCCTCCTTAATCAAATAACTTGGGAGTTATTTGGGAAGGTCCTTGTCAGCCAAAAACACCGAGGTCAAAGTTGTGATCGTGTTGGTGGCTTCCTGAGTGTTCATGTTCCAAAAGCTCTGGTAGGTTCTGTCATTTGACCAAGCAAAAAATTTCAGGATGCAGAAAATGTGGCAAGATTTACATTTGGATTAATGAGGAGCGAAGATAAAAATGGAAGTGTTTGGGAAAATGAAAGTATCATTCCTTAGAGGTGTTGAAGAATGCAGTCAGTGCATGTAGATAGGAAAGTCCCTTCCATTGGATAAAGATCCTTTTCAGTCCAGTTGAATACACAGAGTAGCATGGGCATGGAATTTCTTTCAGAATAAACCTTATTATCCCTTTGTTCAAACTGAGTGTGAGGCTCAACCTCACTGTGTTGACACCTGAGGCAGATATTTTTGGTATCTCTTTCTGCTTTCTATAGGTTTTTCATTTGCAATCAAATAGATAATATGAAATATATTTATTATGAAAAACAGGAACAATATGTTGTGTTGTCACTGAAAGGATGCAAGGCCTTTGTTGGAACAAAGCATCCTAACAGGCACTGAATGGTGCATTTTAATTCTTTTCATCTAATTAAAGTTGTACTTACTTTTCAATTAAATTAGGTATGAGGGCATGCATCAATTTTAATTAAATATATGTATTTCTTTATATTCAAATGAATGCAAACAGTCATATTTTGAAGTAGATAGGGTACACACGAGCTTATAAATAATGTGTGTTTTTCCACACATTGTGGATCATTGGTTGCAAAAGGAGCTGGATCAAGTATTTTAATTTTAGTTATCAGCAGGCTTCACTGGCGGGTTCCCATCAGTGACAAAGGAACTGGGACAGTGCAAACTTGAACCCATTTCATTTAAAATGTATTTGCTCTGTCACATGTCTCGCATCAAATTATAAACCAAGTCCTTCTCACCTCATAACTCCTTTGCTTGATTCCTTCTCCATATCTTTTAATCCTGTACTGGTAAAGTGATTTAGCAAAAGCTGCATCTGTTTTCTCTTGTTACCTGATAACTTCTTAATGAGGACTAACAGCTTATGTGAGAGCAAGGTCATTAGCCTTAATGGATGGAGGGGACAGCTGATATGGCATGGGAAAGGTTAAAGATTGCCCCAGAAGTTTTTGCAAATATACACAACAGCACAGGGCAGTAAGTGCTGTAATGGTTCTGCACTGATATTTCTGAGCTAATGGCCTTGGCCACATCTCTGCACACCTCTCCCTGCTGCTCCCACACCCAGCATGAGCACGGGCATTTTCTTCTGGAGAGCTTTGATTTTATGTTTGGTACTTTGTCATCCCATGGCTCTCATTATGAATATAAAAGATATTTTCTAAAACGGGTCAGTTTGAGTTTTTAACCTGTTCCTTCACACAGGTATTTCACCATGTAGCCTTTACTGCTTTCTCCTCCCTGCTTTAGAAAATGAGAACGAATCATTTTCTAGGATTTTAGCTATTGGCCAAAAAACTGCCTTGTCAGTTTTTGCCAGGAGAGCTGGAATGCATCCCTGTGATGGCACTGGGACTATTTTAGGTTTATTCCCCAACCATCAATATCTGCTTTATGTTACCTCTCCCAGCCTCCTGAACTCACCACTGTTAAAACCCGTTTTATTCTCCTCTGTCGTAGCCGGGGTATAAAAAGAAATAACAAGAAACAAATGGCAGGATATTACTAAAGACTTTAAACCCCCAAAGCCATTGCTGTGCTAAAGGGCTGGCTCGATTTTAAGTGGAAGTATCTCCATTAGCATTAATGGGGTGAGTCCATCAGCAGAGGCATCTCAGAGGTTAATCAGCCTTCCTGGCTGCCCATGGCCATCGATACCGTGTGGCGCCTGCTGCTGTTGGCCCTGCAGAGGCTTTCCTGACAGCACACTAACAGACTTTGTGTAAGTCATTTCCTATGAATTATTAAAACAAACGTTTGGCTGCTAATTGATGAACACTAATGTGTTTTCTAATCACTGCAGTTTGAGATTTTAGCACTAAACAAAGCAGTTGCAATTGATTTGTGGCTGTTTCTTGGTTTCAGCCTGGGATCTGGACATTTTTTTTCCTTTTCAATTTAGCAGGCAGCTTAGCTTGTCTTTTTAGTTAAGAATTGGCTTGTTACAGTGTCATTCCATTCTGATCTCTTTTGCTATTTCTTATTTATATTGCATAATAAATCTGTTCAGTTCTTTACAGGCAAATAAGGCACAGTCCTTGGTTCAAGGAGAAAATATTTAAAGTTGTAGTTGGGCTTGTTTTTCTTTCAGTCTGAATCTCTCCTACTGTGTCTACTCTGCCTCTTTCTCCAAATAAAATAAAGCAAAATAAAAATTATCTTCAGCATCTTTAGCTGCTAAAAGCTGGTGCAGTGAATGTGTTTTCAAGCCCATGTCTGGGAAACGTGCAGAACCTGCAAAGTCCCATTCCTTGTGCTGGGATGTGCCTGGCAGTTCCAGGACCTCGAGAGTGGCATTTTTCATTTTCTTGGATTTGAGTCTCATATTACATTTTAATGCTTAATTACTGACTAAAAAATAAGCGTGTCATATGTAGCAAAGGCCAAATTCTTGGTCTCTTGCACTGTGCAGAAAACAAAACTCTGTCAGTTTTAGAGGCTGTTTGTATTTTTGTGTGAGCAGGACCCTCCTCACACCCCTGGTGGCCTCATCTTTGATCCTTCTGACCATCCATGCTATGGGAGTAAGTAACATCAAAGTTATAAAACCACCTCCAACACTGGAATACTTAAAATACAAACACATTGAATTATTGGACCATTAAAACACTTCTTTTTTTCAATAACGCTTTGGTGTAATTGACTTCCAAAATAAAGGTGAATTCTTCCATTTGCTAGGAGACTGAATATTTTCAAGCTGTTTTGTTCCAGCGATTTGCAGCTGATACATCACCCCTGAACAACCCCACTTCTAGAAGAAATCCGAGCTGAACCCACAGCACGGCCCTAAACATTTTTTAAGGGATTGTTGTTGTTTCTTCTTTTTTTTTCTGCAGACAATAAAGACTGGGCTGACCATGGTGGGGAAGGTGGTGACACAGCTCACGGGGACGCTGCCGTCGGGAGCCACCGAGGAGGAAATCCTGGCTCACAGCAACCTCCGTAGGAGTCCCCTGGTGCCTGGCATTGTCACCATCATCGACACCGAGACGGTGGCAGAGGGACAGGTAACAGTGTGCACACAGCCAGGACCTGCACTGCCACCACACCCCCAGGGAAATCCTTCCTGTGTTGTCAGGAGTGAAAAATAAACCAGATTTTCACCGGGGCGGGAATTTTACAGAGCTGGGATAAAATCCTGTTTGGGACTGAAATGCAGCCAAAATATATATTGTCCTTGCAGCATATTTATGTGACACTTTGACAAGATCAAGTGTGAAGTGTCACATTTTGTCTCCCCAACACTTGTTCCTAATTGACATTGATTGATGCTGATCAGTCAGAGTGGAGATGCAGTCTGATGATTCTGATTAATAAAGAATGTGGCTGGAATATGGGGTTGGTTAGGAATAGGGGGAATTGTTGAATTCCAAATTAAAAAAAATGATGGGAGAAGTTTGGTATGAAATGTAAAAGTTATAATTTTATATTAATCCCAAACGCAGTTGAGCACAATGGTGTTTTGTGAGGTATTTGTACTGTTTTATAATTACAGAGTAAATTTACTGTGTAATAATGTACAAATGTGTATAGTAATACAAAACGCAGTGCATCAGGCACAGTCATTGTTACAAACTCCACACCATTATCAGACAATTTTTCAATTGCTGGATTTTCCTGTCTTTATGACAGGGAAGATATCCATGTCTTTTTTTGTTTGTTTCTACCACTCATTTAATTTTAAAGTGTCTGGTCCTGGATTCAGTGTTTATGCAGGACTCCCATACACTTCATTATTCTGTAACTAGTCTGTGAGATTTTTTTCCACATGGTTACATTTATTGAATTTAAAGAAAAAAAAACTTTAATTTTTTCTTGTTTTCCCCTATCTTTATGATGCTCATTGCAGGTAAGTTAGTGAGGTATTAAGGACACATCAGAAGTCAAATACTTAGCCAAGTTATTTTATTTTTTTTTCTTGACAGGAAAATGAAATCTTTTACTTGAAAAAAAAATCAGTGCAAAGAAAAACTTTGTCATGGTTGTTCCCTGAGAATTAATTTTGGAGGTGTTTAGCCAAGCAGTGTTGCACTGAAAGGGAATTGTTCATAAAACAGTATAGACATTTTCTTCCAAAATTGAAATAAAAGAAAGAAGATAATGGGAAAAAAAAAATAGATCTTAGAATCAGGTCTTAAAATAATTATGTTGGCTGTTGGGATTTGTTTTTGTTTCCAGGAAAAAAATAGTCTTTCGACTCCTCATATACAACAAGGAAAAGAAAAAAAAAAGAAAGACAAATTTGACTTCATAAATTTCTGATGAAGCTGTTTAATGTGGTCATTATTTCTGCTGGTCGCTGTCTGTGCTTTGATTCTTCTGCATAGGCCTAGGGGGAAAAAAAATATAGATTTTAGGTTTTTAAGGCTTGCTATATATGATTTAGAGGTTTTATGAACTTGTCCTCTGACCCTAACAATAGTAGGGAGCTATCAAAGCCTAAAGGGCACTGCAGGAGAGGAGCTGTAAAAATGATAACATTTGTCTTGTCCAAACCCTGCTGCTCTAACATAAATAAGCCATCAGCTCTAGGAAGATAAGTTTTGTCTTGAACCTCTAGGAAGTTGGATATCCTAATTGTGTGTGCTGCATTCATAATTTTGTGATCTTAAGTTTTAAAATGCTGTTAAATTATGGCATTTATTTCCTCTGCTGCGATTTGCTTTCAGTATTATATTTATTTCCAAGAAAAAAGAAAATAATGTTTCTTTTGCATCCTTAGATTTTCATGGTGCGGGAGATTTTTTCTTATTGAAATGTTCCTTTGGCAATACTGATTACAAATAAATAAATGCACTTTGTACGTGGTCATTCCACACTGCCAGGACAGAACCTTCTCCTGTGAGGAGTGTCCTGGCTGCTCCCAGTCCCTCTGAGCCTTTTCCTGTTCCTCCAGCTCTGTTTCCAGTGGGAAATGTGAATTTTTGTGCAGATGTGAGCTGTTAGATCCTGGTTTTGGCAGGAGCCTGGCAGGGATGGGGTGCTGTGTGGTGGCAGGAGAATTCCTGCAGGGAATGCCAGTGTGGCTGGCACTTGTTTGTACTGCCTGGGTAACCCTGGCTGGGTTTGGGGCAGAAGTCAGGGGAGTGTTTCAGCACCTCTGACCTTTCTGGGGTGAGAATCTCACTGAGCTCTTCGTGGCTGCCCTGTGACTGCAGCATGGAGCTGATCCCAAAGGTGTGAGCTCCTCGTGCTGGGAATTTCTGAAACTTTTACTCTCCTGTGGAAAATCACTTTGCTGGGAGAGCTCACCTGAGCTCCATCATCACTTTGTGGTGGGGCAGGTTGGTGATGCCAGTTCCAGCCTTTCTGCTCTTTTAGGGTCACTGTCTGTTTTTAGTGGTTTTCCCAAAGTTCCTGGTTTATAGAATGGCAGATTCACAGAATCACTAAGTTTGGAAAAGACCTGCAAAGGTCAAGTCCAGCCTTTGACTGGATCCTGCCATTCCCACGAAACCAAATTCCCACATGTGCTCGTTTTTTGAATCCTCCCAGGGATGGTGACTCCACTTTCCTGTGGGGAATTCTTCTTCCAGTGCTGAACCACTCTCAGTGAAAGGATTTTTCCACATTTTATCACCCCGGTTTTCAGATTTCTGAAAATAAGAGTTCTTTGTGGAATCACCAAACCCTTCCTGCTGGGATGAATGCCTGGTTTGGGATGTTCATGGCTGTGCCCATCAGGCTCTTCCTCCACTCACTGAGAAACCCTGAATTAAAAATTCCAGCCAAGTATTTTCTGGGCTAAATGAACACTTGGAAAGCCTTGAATCCCATTCAGCAGGCATTGGAGTGTGCTCAGCCTTGTCACAACCGAGGGGAATTTCAGAAGCAGGGAGGAATTATTTTCTTATCATCAATGCCTTCCTAAAATAAAATAAATACCTCACCTCCTTCAGGTCAGTAAAGATTTCTATCACCTGCACAGCCTGACTAAGAATTTGGGTGTTGCAGTGAAAGATATGTTTTCCAAGTAATAAAATATGCCTGTAAGATAAGATACATTAAAAAAAAAAAAATCTGTTTTTAAAAAAGGAAGAAAATGGAAGACAACAATAAATCCAAGGCAGACAAATATATCATTTTGGAGGAGAAATAAGGGGGTTTTTTGTGTTTTTTTTTTTTTTTTTTTTTTTTTGAGGGGGAAGCTTTTTTTTTAAAATAAATGTGTCTAAAGTTTTGCAAATTAATGACCCACGTACTTTTTCAGTTATTTCAAGCCCAGCACACGATGGACTGAGCTGCTCCATGCATGTGTACAAATACAACAATTTCTGTGCCAGGAGGATGATGAAGGGACATGTTTTAGACACAAACTATATATATATATATTTTCACTATTTTTTAATAATTTCTGCCATTTAAAGGCATTAAATATGAGGGATGTGAGAGGGAGCTCGATGTGTCTCATTCACTGCCCCGTGCTGCCATGGCAGAGGGTGAAATGCAAACTCACCACTGAAAAATCCACAATTAAGGGCCAAAGAACTCCTCTAATGTAATCTTGCAGCAGTAAATCTGCAGGGAAAGTATTTTTAATAAACCTGATGAATGTAGATACTGTAGTAAGCTCTCATCCCTGGCAGTTGTTTATGTGATAGCTCCTACTTTCAGAATTGCTGCTACTTTAAGAAAATTTGAATTATGAGGTAATTAAATAAATGCAGAGGAATGCAGAATTATTGACATTGGCTGTCAGGGGATATTTGTAAAAGGAATAAAAATAATTATCGAGATGCCCAAGTAACTTTGTGGTAAACCAAAATATGTTAACAAGGTTGTGTGCTTGTTTAAACTTCCTTCTAATGAAGTGTTAGCAAACTTTTCAGTTAGATGGAAGGACTATTTATTTGAATCCCTTAATTAGTTGAAATGGATAAACCTAAAGCTGTACAGATGTCCTCTTTTTCAGTAATTGGAATTAAATGTGTAAGACTTTATTGGCTTGGGTTTGAAAGAAAAATTATTTTCTTTCGACCTTTGTTTCTGTATTCTTAATTAATTCATCCACTGGGCCACCCACATGCAGGCTGCAATAATGATCTTGCTCAAAAGTCACCAGTTTTGGGGCAGAATGTAAATCTGTTCAACATCTAACAGTTGGTCGACAGAGAAAGATGTGGCCAGTTAAAAATCCAAAATTCAGTTCTGGGTGCATTCACTGGGGTTGTGACTGATGAAATCTCACCGTGCAACTCATCCACAACTCAGGAATATTGGAGGGAATATTTTCAAAACAGCTCAGCAAAATAAGATAACATGTTGATCTATTTATGTTTTAAAATGTGATCAGGGCTTTTTTTTTTTTTTTTCCTGTTCCCTATTAAGTTTTTATTGCATTAAAGAGGAATTTTTTGGGAAAAAAAGCAGCTGCCTGCTGCAGCTTCCAAAGTTCATTTTCATTTGGTGAGGAGCTGATGGCAATTGAACCAAATCAAGATGCTTATCAGGAGCAGGAATTATTGTGAGATTTTGGTCTGAAGCAAAAAGAATCTCAAAGAGTGAAGCATACTCGATAATAAAACTTTAACTGCAGACATAATTCCACTGGTCATTAACACCAGGGCTTTTATTTTAGGAGCAGCTTTGGTGAAGGCTGATCTGATGTCCTGATGCTCAGATATTTGGCCTCAATTTTCTTCACTTTTTATATCTCTGTGTATTACAGAAGAATTCTTTTTATATAGAAATATAAAAAGAGCAACAGGATTCCCTCAGAGCATAATACTGTCTGCCTCACTTTTATTAAAGGAGATCTGGTTTTTGTCAAGAAGACATTTTTGTCTCAGATAAATGGTTCAGGCTGAGCATGAGGCTGGTTTGAGTTTATGCTGGATTCTATTAAAAGGAGTGCAGTAGTTAATGCCACAGATCTATCACTTTTAGCCCCTTTCCACTGAAGTTTGACCTTGGCTGTAACTTGGGGAAGGCTCTTTGTGACTCAAACTCCAGCTCCAGCTCTTTAAAGCATTGGGGATCTCAAGTGCACAGCAAATATTTGTTATACAATATTCATATTTATAATTATTGCCAAACCTATTTGTTTTTATGATGATGGGATTACTCTTTTCTTAATTGTATTAAGAGTAAGACCTGCTTGATTAGATTTGGGTCCATTTTTATTTGTGTTACTTTCATGTTTTATTTAAAAACATGTCTCCACTGGGATAAGTGGTGTAATTTGCCTTTAAAGATTAAAATAATTAAAGTCATAATTATGAGTGGCTTCTGTTCAGCAGTACTGAAAATACCACGGAGGAAGGAAAATGTGGCATAGGAGAAAAAAAATCTCTGCAGTTATCTCCAGGCAAACACTGCTGGCTGGCAGTAAATGCACTCAGTGCTTTGTCTCTTCTTTCAGGGTGACATAAAGACAATTTAAAGAGTCTTTGATGAACTTCAGAGTTCTGCTGTAACAGAGCTGCTTTGAGAGCTGGTTTGGCTCAGCACATCCAGCCACGGGCTCTTTGGCTGGGCAGGTTTGGGGAAAATCATGTTGCAGCTCTTGGTAAAATATTTTTGGGCATGAGGAGCAGCTGAGGGCTCGTTCACAAGGAGTCTGGGTGGAAAAGTCTCAGTGTTGGTCTCTTGCTGGGAGCTCTGCAAGGAGGATCCTGCTGGAGCTCAGTGGCTCTGATCACCAGAGCAATGCTGAGATTTCTGATCTTTTCTCAATGAGACACTTTGGAAGTTTTTTAGAGTGGTTAGAGGCCACTACCTTGGAGAAGGAAGCCTGTTTGGGAGGAAAAAAATTGCAGCCTTGGGATTCCTGTGGGCTCTGCACACTCTGGGAGGGAGAATGAGCTGCTTCCCTCGAGCTCCCTGACAGCCCTTGCATGTGTTATTAGGGAAATTGTCCCTCTGTTTTGATTTCCAGGAAAAATTCCCAGCTCTGCTGTTTTCAGGGGCACAAAACCCTCAGCTGGCTGGTGGTGCTGGTTTGATGTTCCTAAAGCACCCAGTGTTGTATCAGCATCATTTTGATTTCCTGAAGTTCTTAAAAAAAGGAAAAATCACTCTGGGATTTAAAGCTATGCAAGCTCTGAACTGGGATGGGAACCAGGCTTTGGTTTGGTGGTATCTTTGGGAGGGACATTTGGTTGATGATGGAATTAAGTCAAATTCCTTGGATTTTTTTTCCCTCCTTCCTTTGTAGTGTTAGAATTGTAAAAAGTGGTATTTGTTATCCCCACGTGCAGTGCAGAAAAGCAGGGGGAGGACTTGACAAATCCTGAAGATATCTGTAGAGATTGGTGATTAAAAAAAGTATTTTCCTCTGTTCCTAAAGGATTTATTTTCTCATGCTGTTTTTAAAAAGAGGAAGAATATTTTTTCATCTTTCCATGCACAAGTGTCATTTCCACATGTGTTCCCAAAGCCAGTTTTGTCCATTCTGACACAGGCAGTGACACACATCAGGTGCTGGGAAAGGAGCCCTGGGTGTCACATTCCCCACTGCCCAAGATTTCCAAAGTTTTGAGTGATGAAGGTGCTTTTGTGATGGGTTTTTGGCTTTTATTTTGCTTTACTTGCTTAGTACAGGAGAAGAACACACCTGAATTTGAATCTGCAAAGGCTGGTTTGCTGTACCAGAAAATCAGCTTTGATAGTGAAAGGGGGAGATCTTTAAAAACTCCTTTTGGAGTATTTTTTTTTTTCCAGAAGATATTTTTTAAACAGTAAATGACAAAAGAATTGAATGCGTGGGATCAGTTAACATCACATACAAATAGAGATTTTGCCTTTTTTGAGTTCTCAAGTTTTCTAAGTCTAAGGTGTTTTTCTGTTTTTAGTGTTGTGATTTTTTGCTGTGTATTGTATTTCTAGAGGAAAAATATTTAAGGATCAGGTTGCCATGCAGTGTTCCTGCCTGTTGCAGGGGTAATAACAGCAGTGCATTTATCATTTTTATTTTTTCTCAAATAAAGCTATGTTGAATTAATCCTGGAGAAGAGGCTGCATATGAAATATCCTATAACTGTATCTAGCAATGATTTAGATCCTGTGATACATTTCTCATTGAATATTTTTTATTTAACAAAACTCTTTATAAAGCTGGTTTATGGTGTTAGTTTATCCTTATAATTTCTCTTTAATTAGAGCAAAATGTTGAGGCTGAGCTCAGCTCCCTGGGAGTGGGAGCTGTGATAAATGATGGCTGGGAGTGCCTGAGTTTGAAAAGATCTCCAGACCCTCTGGTTTCGTGGTTCTGGAAGGAGCACAAAATGCTGACGAGGGAGAGCAAAGCCATAATTGTGCTGTGCCAGTGCCAGAGCTCTGGGCTCTGCCAGCCCCTCCAGCCCCATCCCTGCTCCAGACAGGAACAGGATTCCTCATTTGTTAAAGCAGGAAAATAGCTTCAAATTATTCTGGTATCTGTTTGGGATAGGAAGTATTAAAAACCTTGCAGATTATTTTGGAAGAGGCAGGCAAATAATTCAGGGTGGTTTTGTGCTGTCTTTGTAAGAAGATGGTTTTTGCTCACCACAAAACCCCCTTTTTCAAGTCAGATCTTTCTTTTTATTTTACTTTTAGGATGATGTAATCAAGGAATAAAATGCTCCTACAGCTCTTGCATGGTTTTGTCTGCACATCTTCTGTTTTTTTTTTTTTTCCTATAGATCTAGGAATATCATTGCTTTTCATGCAATTAAACTTATGTGTTTTGTCACTTTGTATGTCCTCACACTCAGCTTTAGTTTGGCTCAGGAGTTTTATCAGCTTTAAATGTGCTTTTGTTTAAAACCCCAAAATTTCATCCTTTTGTCCCTTTCCCCAGAAGCTGCTGCACAGCACAGATTTCAGTCCAGGTATTTCCTTTGCCACTGAATTTCCTTGTGCTGTGAAAACTCTCTCCTCTATTTTAATTCCTTTCTTGTTCACAAGAAGGTATTTTATGAGGGCCTGATTTTTTGATGACCACCTTTGTGATCGTGCTACCTCACATTGAGGCAGTTTCAAGTTGGAGAAAATTCATGTTCAGTGTGAATTCCACAGTGCAGCTTCTTCCCTCCACACTCCCAGCCCCTGGCATTCCTTGCATCCTTTGCAAATCCAGATCCCTCAATTCCAGCACCACTGACAGCAGGGTGGAAGCTGTGCTGTTCCCACCTGAGGGACTCATGGAAAGCAAACCCACTATTTCTGGGGGTTGGTCTGGTCTTCCACTTACTTGCCTTATGTACTAGGGATCAAAATACTGATTTATGTAAGGCTTAAATATTCCCTTTTCTTTCTAGGATGTGATTTTGTTATTGGAAACCTCAAATGGAGCTTCCTGCACAGCACGGTGTAATGAGCTCTTGTGCTGCCAGCAATAATTCATGGAGCAAAACAGGAATGTTTTTCTGTTTTCCCCAATTTGAATAGGATAAATAAATAGGAGAACCAGGCACGAAGTGGATAATCCTTTCTTGTTATTAGAGCAAGTCTCATGTCTCTGTATGTGAGAGAATTCCTGAGGATTGTCAGTGTTCATCTGATGTGCAGTTACACTGTGAATGTGAACACCTTACAAACCCATCCCTGGGCCAGGAAATTGGGATTTTCCCTCTGGAGTGGCTTTCCCTGCTAATCCTGGGCTGTGTTCTGTTCTCAGGTCCTGGTGAGTGAGGACTCAGACAGTGAAGGCATCGTGGCCCATTTCCCTGCCCATGAGAAGCCCATTTGCTGCATGGCCTTTAACCCCAGTGGTAAGAGATTTTTCTGGTTGTTGGGATAGATGGAAACAAGGCAGTAAATCCCATGGGAATGTGTCCCATGGCTTTGGAGGGATTGCTGGTCCCACTGGGACACTGCAGGTGAGCTGCTTCATGGAGTGTTGGATGTGTAATTTGTCTTTTCTGGAAATTTCAAACTTTAGCAACTCTTTTACTGTGGTAGGAGGGAGGAGATTGAGTCCCTCTTCCACTGCTGAGGAGTTCCTGCCTCTTGGGATCCTGCCAGCCAGGTGCACACATGTTGTGATCTCAGCATCCAGAGGATCAGCACGTGGATTAAATTGTAGTCCTCCATAAATACAGAAATAAAATAGTTTCACTGGTTTTTAAAATAACTTATTATTTGTTTGCTAATGAAGGGTTTGTGATCTTACTCAAGATTGTCCTAAGTGAAATCAGCTGAAACCTGCAAATATTTGTAAGAAACCCCTCAAAAGTACCTGTTTCTCTCCTTCCTCTTTATAGATGAACAGTCACTGTGGGCAGCAGGGACAACTATAAACCTTGTGTATTAATGGATGTTATTAATCTGACAATTAACATTTCATTATCTGTAGATAATGTTCTGGCTGATTGCAGCAGCGCTCAGGGAAATGGTCAGGGAACCAAGAGCTTCCATTGCCTAAATTAACAATTTCTAAAATGCAGCAAATGCCATGACAATCAGGAGGGTGAAGTCACATTTCAGAGAATAAAACTAAATGTCTGTCATTTATGTTTTCACTTTTGCTGACCAGTTGGTGTCATTCTGACACCCCATCTGTTGTGTCAGAACTCTTTAACAGTGCAGTGCAGTTCACTGGGAGCTTGTGACAGAAAAGCTGCATTCTCATCTGCCTGGATTTTCTTGGAAGGGAATTTTTTTGTGGAGCTCTGTGCAGTGAACTGAGAATCCTCAGTTCCAGAACAGTCATTTTGCTTTGTCCTCTGGAACAAGGATGATACCTAGAGTAGAGCAATGCTAATTAAATGAAATAAATAAGTGAAATAAATACAGCTGCTTAAATTAGAATGGCATATTAATTAAATGCCTCCTTAAGAGAGTTTCTAGGATTGTGTAAATTTAAAGGGCAGCAGAATTTTTATGTAAAACCAAATTAATTTGTTATTTTTCAAAAGAAAGGATATTTTTGCCAAATGCTGGATACTTCTATTATGATCAAGTTCTTTGGTTTGCTCAGGTACTGGCATGACAATAATTTAGAGGCTGACACTTAGATCTAATGGTGTTTAATGGCAAAACACTTCTTTAAGTGGTGTTATTTTTGGCTGCTTGCAGGTGCTGTGTGCTGTGGGAGATTTGCAGGAGGGATGGGGACAAACCAGCAGAGAACTCTTCCCTCAGCTGCCTCCAGTGAGAGCAGCACTTAGCCCAGGATTCTGTGCTCTTTATTTAACATCAAGGCAGGATTTTGTTTGAAGCCAGGGCTGTAACATCATGCCAGCCCATTCTCCAGTGGTCTGTTGGCAATCAGGCTGAGCTCATTACAGAGAATAAAACAAGAGGTGGCTTTTGAAACCCCACTTTTACTCCTAATTTCAGGCAGTGTCTGCACCAGAATACAGTGACTGCAGAGCTGTGCTGGGGAGGCAAGCAGGGAGCACTGCTCTGATTCACTGAAAACTGTAATTTCTGGGGCTGATAAACCCCTTAATTCCATCCTGTCTCAGTGCAGGAGCTGCACAGGTGCTCAGGTCTGAGTTTTGGGAGGATCCCTTTATAGATTTTTTATTGTGTCAAAAACGAGCAGAATCCTCCCTGCATTTGGACAGATCTATAAAGGCATTTATGAACTGTGATAATTAAAACCAACTTGTGTGTAAATGATCCACATCTCTCCCTTCCACTGTAGGAATTGTTATTTGTGCTTTTGAGAGTAATTTTAAAGTCTGCTGGGCTGCAGCTTTATTTCAGTCAATTGTCTTTACTTCACCACATTTAAAAGCAAACTATTTGTGCTAAAGCTGAGTTGCTAAATACATTGTTGTCTACACTTAGACAAGTTCTGCACAGCCAGTGCACGGTCTGTTCTTTTAGCCCATAAAGTTTCTTCCTTCTGCCCCTGCAGAGGGGAGGAAGGGCCAGATCCTCACCCCAAGGGAAGTGAGGCTCCAAGGATGCAATGTGGGAATAAGTGGAGCATGAAAACCTGTAGAGATGCCATTTTCACAATATATATGGAATAAAGTGTAGAGAAATCAGCCCTGAATTTTAGATACGAGCAATAATTCTGGAGTCTTGGTGTCAGAGCGTTGAGTTTGGTGTTGGAGGATGCCAGGACATTTTCATGTGGACACTGCTGCTCTTCCTCTGCATTTCCACTTCCCATGGGAGCCTCGAGTGATGCAGACCAGTAATGAATAATTTTGGAAGCTGGGCTGATCCCAGCAGAGCAGGGACACCCAATTCCTGTGGTGCCCATGGTCAGTGCCGAGCCTGGCCTGGACGTGGCCTCCTGAGCTCCAGCTGGGATTTCCAGGAGCATCCAAACATCTCCATGCCTTGTATCTGGTTTGGGAGGCAGGTTAAGTGTAGAAGTTTTCATATCTGTTCTAAGGTTGTTTAAATCATTCACTCCTGTTTTTGGAAGGTTTGTGCCTCGTTTCCCTGTCAGGCTGCATTCCAAGAACTGTATGTACAACAAACCCTGTGGGCAGCCAGGAAAGATGAGAATTATCCACTACTTGATTTTTTTTAGACCTTCTGCTTCAATTGCCAATTTGTTAAGGCAAGTAAGTAGCCTTAGAGCCTCTGAAAAGGACGTTTTGTTACTAAAGCTTCCTGGTGGTCTTCTCCTGGGACAGGTTTTCCCAGTAAAAGCTTTTCTGTACACTCAGATGCATCGTGGAGGGGTTTTCCAGCTGCAGGACTTGATCCTGGCTTGTCACCCTTCTAGAGGGAGCAAAAGCCACAATATTTTTCAATAAAAGCCCTTAAAACACACTTAAAATACAAAAAAAATAAAACATTTGGGAGTAGGACCAGCTTTTGAATCAATGGGATGGGGCAGGTACATTCCAATTTTAGAAAGAAGAAAGTTTTCAAATAAGATTCTCAATTAGTAAACAGCTAAGAATGGTGATGGTTTATAAATATCTGGGGTTTTTTTTCTTTTAAATGTGGTAAATAAATGATCTGCTTTTCAGAAGTGTTGCTCCTGCCAGCCTGGCAGCTGAGAGTTGTGAAGTGCAAGACATTGAAAATTTAAAATAATTACGCTTCCTTGGCTACAAAAAAGATTTTCCATCCATTAATAACAAGAAATTAATGTTGGGCCAGCAGTAAAACAGATTAAACTGTGTCCCCCTTGGGATGCCTGACTGCCCCTTTAACAGACCTGAAATTGCTCTGATTATTTTAATGTTCTGTATTGAAACATGACGGTGGCCTTGAGTTAATAGTTAAAGAGGATGAAATTGGAGCATCTCTGTACAAGTTTTTTCCCATTGATCAGAGAAAGTGGGCAGGAAAACACTCCTGGAGAGTAAAACAAGCTGTAATTATTTAATGATAGAATAATTCTTCAGTTTTTCTGTTCATTTTCTTCTAGTTTTCAACTTGAATTATTGCCTTGGAAGACAAATCCAAATTGTTAAAATTAAGGCAGTTTTGTGAGTTGCAGTTATAAATGTTGTGTCCCTTGTCACCAAAAGGAGAAATCCTTGATGGTTGATGGCTTGATCAAAAACTGCATTTAGTGTTGGTTGTGAAGGAAGAGCTGTAGCCATGATTATTGTAGGATTTGTAAGAGTCATAGGGAGTTATTTATTCACAAAATAATATTTTATTTTGCTTCCTTTTCTTTTGACTTCTTGGGATTTTTAAAATATTTACATTAAATCCTTACATGCTTGAGTTTATTTTGCGGTGGATTTTGCTAAAATCAGAATTTCATTATTTAGTTAAGGTTTTTTGAGACCCAGTTTTGCAGCTGTAGCACATGGGGGTACTCAGGGGCTGAGCAGCTCTGATGTTTGGCTGTATTTTCACTTGCCTGGGAGAGGAGTTAAGTGGGTATAAATAAAACTGCTGGTCCTGGGTCGGCCCAGATGCCTCAGGAAACCATGAGCCATATAAACTTTGTCACATGAGTGTGTTTGGTCAGCCCAGGGAGCTGCTGTGGAGCAGGAATCCTGTCCCAGTGAGCCTGTGGAAGGTGGGAATGGCAGGAGAAATCCATATGGACTGAACCAGGAGCAGCTCTAAGGCACTGTGGTTCCCCTGAGCGCTCTGAGCCTGCAATTTGGGAACCTCCAAAGCTCAGTACCACCCTTGCGTGGCGTCCAAGTTCAGATTTCCAAACTGAGGTGTTAGGAGTTCATATTTTGAATCACTTTTTGGACAAGCAGTGAGTTGGTGCAGTGGCTGGACTGGAAATGTGAGGGTTGCATTCCTAAATCCAATCTATCCATGGATCCACATTTCCTCCACACACAGGATTCCCAACGCTTGTGCCCTGGGTGTTTTGAAAAGAAATCCAACACAGCTTGAAGGTGTCGGATCCTTCAGCGAGTGCTGGCAGGGTGACACAGCTTGGGGAGGTGGAAAACCCTCTGAAAACAGAAGGGAAGCTCCTGGTGAAGCTCCAAGCCCTCCGGACCTCGTTTATACGCACGCAATCAACAGCTCTGCAATTAGGGAGGTGTTATAAATAGGATATGGTGGGATATGCCCAGCTTTCCCAACCTCTCTAATTTACCCCTGGGGCTGCCAGGAGCTGAGAACTTGGTGTCCCATGAGCAGCTCCAGTCCCACCCTCAGGCCAAGCCTCACCAGGCAGAGGGGAGGAAGTTCTGGGTAAACACGGCAGCCTCGGCTCCCGATCGCTCCGGCCTTCCGCTTCCAGGCCCTATAATTAGAAGTCCTTCTTTTCCTTGTATTCCCAGTTGACGCAAATGCTTTTTGTGGCTTGGCACCTCATTTAGGGCGTGGGCTTAGTTTATGGCCAGGCCAGAGTCTGGTTTAGTCTTCTGATACTGCATAAATAGCTCTTAACCCACAGTCTACATCTGTACAAGTTTTTCCTTTTATGCATATATTCCTCGTGTTTTTATTTCTATCCTGAAAGAAGCTGATTGTTTCCCCAAACAGAATGCAGGAAAAGTAGGAAGCTGTAAATTAGGGCAGGTAAAGCAAAGCTTTGCTAATTTTTTTTCCCCCCATCTATGATATCTGTTCCTTTGAAACTGGATTTTAATCATCTCTGTGGATTTGAAACAACCACACAGTAAAACAGTCATTAATTTAATCTGGCTGCACTCTCGTACTGTGGATAAGCAAAATCAGAATTTTTGCAATGAGATCTATACTAAATGAAGTCTGGTTTACACATAGATTTCCACTGGCTCCTGTGTATGCAAGACTTCCAATGGATTTCAGCTGTTATCTGTTAAACAGGGATTAATGCCAGTTTGAAAAATAAGCAGGAAATCCTCAAGAATTATTCACTTTTCATCTCTGATTATTCACCCATAAAGTCCCTCATAAGAGAAGACATTTGGACTGAACCTAGCACAGCTTTAACCTGCATTTCCGTCTAAACAACTTTTTGGGAAAGTTGTCACAAGGCCTCTTAAGAAGCTTGAGTTGAAGTTTCCTGCACTTGAAAGTGAAAGTGAGGTAGGACCAGAATTCCAGTTCGTGTTTCTCCACTGGGATTGGGAATTCCTGCTGGAATGCTGCAGGGAGATGGAGAGAGAAACAAAATGGTTGAGCTGTGATAATGGAAAACTGTGATTCTTCAGTGTGAAGTAATGAGAGCTGGAAAATCCCACCACAAACCCCAGCCCAGTGTTCTGAAACAGGGGTGATTTATTGTTTGAATAACAGGAGCGAGGAAGAGATTTCAAAATGCTGTTTTTATAAATACACGTTCTTTCCCATCTGTGGTGTTGTGCTTGGGACCTCCGTGTTGATACAAGTCCTGCCAGAATATATTTGTACTTCAAATGCAAATGTGGGTGTGAAAGGTCCTTCTTTAACTTACTGAAAAAGAGTCTCTAATACAAGTGGAGGGCCTGTTTTCATCTAATAAATGCATTTATTCCAAATGGGACAGGCAGCAGGAGTTTAGATCAGACACAAATTACCAAGTCAGATACCACCCATCTTTCTATTTTTAAGTCAATTCCTTTCCAGCCACAAATGTATTATCTTTCGCCTCTGTATTCCTTCAAGTTAGCAAGAACAGAGAAAAGAAACCCCAAACCAAACCCAGAAAACCCAAAGGCAAAGCACACATGGAACCAAGAGCTGGGAGCATCATCTGGAACTGCTCAGAGCTGCAGGTAGGCGAGTGAATGTCACGGCTGCAGCCTTGGGATCCGAGGTGTCCCCAAAGGATCAAACAGGGACCACCATGGCTTCTGGGGGCTCGTGCACCACAGGTTTTGGTGTTTGTGCCCAAAGTGAGCCCTGCTCTGCCTAAAGCCGGCTCTGTAGGGCTGGGAAGAAGCCTGTGAGGAGCAGGGGGGATGATACCCTCCTTGCACCGCCCGCAAACACCTCTCGCCAGCGCTGGAAACCAGATCCTGCTGAGCTGAGCACCCACGGAGTGCATGGACAGCATGGGATGGTGATCCCGTGTTTTCCCTGGCTGGGGATCATTTCACAGCCTTTTGTCCCCAGTTCCAGACAGATTTTTGGCAGATTTGGGGTGGTTTTTTTACCATCTTCCATGCTCTGTGCCGTGCGCTGGGATCCACACGAAGAACGCTCTGCTGGGATCTCTGGGTGCACAGAGCCCTGGGTCTGTATTTATAAAAGACTTCTCCAACCTTGGGGTAAGAAAAAATACCTGTTTGCAGAGCTTGTCTGCTCAGTATTCAGAGAAGTAATGGATTCATCTCCTCCAGCTTCTCCTTCTCCAGAGGTCCTTCCCATCAGGAATAGGAGAGAGCACATAAGGACCCAAAGCACCCTCCACATCTGTATGAAGCTGTCTAATGCACAAGGAGAGACATGGGCATAAAGATAAATTCTTACTGGGTTGAATTAGATCTTTTGGAATATCCTCGCTCCAGTAACAGCAGCAGCCTAGTTCCAGCACAAAAACCCCTCTTTGCTTCCAGCTTTCTCTGCTGGAAATGCTATATATTATTGAGGACCGCACACTTCACTAGAAGGGAAGTGTAGTTTGTGATGTTGCAGAACAGAATTAATGCAAGTTGTGTGCATAATCCCACACGAAAGGCTTGGCTGCCTTGCACCGGAGCAACTTGAGCTGTATTTCCTATCAACACAGTCACTACAAATCAAGGAAATTGCCAGTTAAGCCAACATTAACATCCAGACCAACCTCAGCTCACATGCCTTACCGCCCAAACATAATACCCCAGTGCTCTCCCGGATTTCTCAGCTCCATAACAAACTCCCTTTCATTTCTAACACCCGGGGCCGGAGGAACAGCCGGGAACAGTAAAAGTGTGTCTGCTGGAGGGAATCTTGCTGAGCTCAGATGTGAGATGCTGCGTTTGTGGAGCTGCAGGAAATGCCTGGGTGCAGCGTGGGTGGCCTGGCCCTGCCAGCCTCAGTGGTCAAGCTGAGGGGAAGCTTGGAGGCAGTTTTGTCTCCGAGAGCAATTTGGATTTTGTACCTTGCTGCTGGTGGGGTTGTGCGTTTGCCTTCACAGGACCCTTCTTTCAGAGACCCAGAGAAGCTGAGATGTGCCCTGGTGGTGCCACACAGGCTCTGAGGGTGCTGCCTGGTGAAAACTTGGTTTCCCAAATTTCCACAGGGCCAAGCCTTTGGCCTCTGACATTTTTCTGTCTGGGCCTAAAGGATCCAGTCTCTTAGACTGCAGGACTGCCAAGGAGGGAAAACACTCAGGATGCAAATCCAGTGATGAAATGGTGTTCCCATAGAAAAGCTAACCACACTCCATTTTTACTCTGCTGCTTGACACGCTTTTTACAGTTTAATACTAAAATTTTCCAAGTGTCATAAGGTAGGAAATCTGTGTAACGTGTGGGATGTTTCAAATGTGTGTTCTTGGTATCTGGGGCAGCAGAGGGAAGAGCAGTTCCTGGTATCACCTGTAAATAAATGAAGGCAATGGACACTCATTTATGGCAGAAATGAGATAACCATTTATCCTGTGAATAAGTGTCATGTAAAACATGGGGACTAAGTTCTCTTCCTGCAGGATAAAAGATTTCAGTTGTGCTTTATATGGAGAAATGTTGCAACAGACCTGAGTGGGATTTCCTGTTTTTTCTTTAATTGATGGATACCTTGAAAATTATTTACAACATCACTATTAAACTGCTAAAATCACTTTGTACTTGATGTTAACTAAGTGTCAGAGCCTTACTTTGGGTGATGACATTTTACATTTCATTATTAACAGAAAAATAAATCTGTAATTTTTTACTGTAATCCTAAATTCTGCCATTATGCTGTATTTTCCTTATATGTACAAAAATATTTTTTTTGATAAATTGATACAAACTTATGGCAAATTGACTTCAAGTGTCTTTGTAAATGTTTAAAACTGGGTTATAGGCTGAGATATTGTGGATAAAAAAAGTAAATAGCAAATGTAAATTACTGTGGTTCTGTTGATGTAATTGAGTCATTTCAGTACCTCCACCAGTGACCTGTTTTCAGTGAACCTGATACCTCATTTAGTGTTTCATTTGAAAGCTCTCAACTCTGCTTTTCACCAATAAATCAGACAGCTTCTTTCATTTATGAGGAAGATGCTTCTTCAGGATTGTTTTGGTATGGGCTGTTTTGGCTGGATTTCGATAATCTCTTCTTCCAAGAATTGTTATTGTGGAGACATCAATCTTTTTTAGACTGGCTCTTGCCCAGTGAAGAGCATTTTGGGGTTTTGCTGTAACATTCATCACTTCAATGCTTCATATTGGTCACACAGTTCTCAAATTTAGTTGGAATATTCAGATTTTTCAGATATTTTTATAGATTTGTGTTGTAATACTATCTTAATATATTAATACTTAAGTAGTAGTACCATGAATATGATTTCAGTTGAGGTCCTGATTCATTTTTATGAGGTGAACCCCTTTCAGTTCAGTAATTTTCTGTGTTTTCTTCTGTTTCCAAACCCCAAATGTAAGCCACACTCAGTTTTTTTTAGATAGACACTTTAAGCCTCTTCCTTTGCCGTGATTAATCTCTTGTGCTTTTGTGTTTCTTTTTTTTTTTTTTTCTTTTTTTACCCAGGGATGTTGCTGGTCACCACTGACACATTAGGCCATGATTTCCATGTTTTTCAAATCCTGACACATCCTTGGTCATCATCACAAAGTGCCGTCCATCATTTGTACACACTTCACAGGGGAGAGACCGAAGCCAAAGTAAGTTAAACTCTTTGCTGAAGAATAATCCCCAGACACCTTATACATTCTGTGTATGTTGGCACTTTAATGTTTGTTTCAGCACACAAAGAGCCTTTCTTGTGCTCCAGCCACAGAAGGGATAAGAGCAGAGCGTTTAACCTGGACAATAATAAATTCTTGCCCTTTGCAATGAGGTGCTGTCAGATTTATTCAGATCTGGCACTGCCTCCAAAGAGCCCCGATTATTGGCTGTGTTTGCACTTAACCTTTTCTCATGTAACATGTTCAACATTTGTCTCGTGCCCGTGAAGGAACTGTCAGCGTTTGCCTGGCTCTGGTGGTAAAAGCCACAGACAGACAATTAAAGAGTTGAAAGGAAGAGTTAATCAAAAGGCTGTGATTAACTTTTCTTAGCACAGTGGGGGAACCTGCTGAGACTCCCCAGTTTAACTTCCCTGTTGAAAAATCCCCCTCTCAGAAATGGAGGACTAAGTCAGGATATTATCCAAGGGTGGGAAAGTCTGGAATTGTATTTTAAGCAGTGCTCAGTGAAGTGATTTGCTGCGAGGTGGGGAAAAGGGATCTGCTCCCACTGGCAGGGCTGTGGCTGTGGCAGCAGGGAGTTCTTGAGTCTTTCACATGATGCTTTTGGGCACCAGCAGAGCCTCACCTTGGGAGCACTGAGGAACTGCTGAAGAACCTGCTTTAAATACAGGAATAAAAATGTCACCACAGGGTAAGAAATGAGTATTGCACTTGCTGATGCAATTGCACACGGGAAGCACAGGCTTGTGACAGCCTGGCAGATGTAAAGCACTGTGACAGGGACAGCCTGGGGCTCTGTGATTATCACCCTGGCACTGGGAGCTCGGGTGCTTCTGCTACCTGATTACAGTTCCTTCAAACCCTTTTTTTTCCCTGGGAGCTGAGCAGTTTCCCCTCAAGTTTCTCACTGTACCTTTGTAACAAGTAGAGTGTGAAAGCTGTATTGAAGCTAGCAGTGGTTGATTAAGTTTTGATCTAGGTGAATTTACATTTCTGGCAGTTTACATACTCTAAAGCTTTCCTGTTGCCGTTCTGGAAAAGTGGAATTGTTGTTGCAGGCAATGGTTACTACAAGGAGGAATAAGCAGTCTGGAAAGTGAGAGGAAATTAGGAAAAACTGTTCATTTGGGATAAAATATATAGTACTAACATGTAGTTTTTATAAGTGTTACAAAGAGCAGTGAGATCTGTGTGTATACACATACTCTGCCATTGACTCGGGCATGTTCTATAATGTGTTTAATGTTTTAGAGTTATTTTTGTTCTCCCTTCATACAAAGACTCAACATTGAAACCCAAAGCACAGGATTTCAGTCATGAGGAACAAAGATGTTCTTCTGGTTTTTACAGCTGATAAATTTGTTTTCAAGGCACACATTGGAAACCAAACAGAACATATTTTAGAGAAGAAACCCTTATTGATGCATGTTTTTTTGGGATATAGTATTAGCATCTCTGTGAAAGCTTTGCATTAAAATTCTCAGAATCAACATAGTAAATTTTTTTCGTAGTTTGCCACACAGTTTTCATTTGGGATGTGAACAGTATAGCTTTTGGAATGGCATAAAATGGAGAAAATGCTAACCAGTCTGAGGTGTGTTGGTGGATTTCACAACTCCCTGGATAATTAAACAATTTGCATTGGTACCTGTGATTCTCAACACACATAGTTTGAAATATTTATATAATATGAGGGATTGTTTTAGGTTTTTCTTTTGGAATAACAGCACTTGTAGCTGTTCAGTGAGAGGAGAGTTTGCTGGTGCTGCTCTTTTGTTGTGTGAATTTCACGTGTGAGGAGCATTAGACAAGAATTTTGGAGACTGTTCAATATAAAGCTCTCATTGCAGCCCACACTGGGAGCCTGTGTACCTCCTGTCTGGTTAGAACAGTATTTATACATTTGCTACCAGACCTTTTTCCTTTTTTCTTTTTTCCCCCCCTGGTTTAAAACTAACTGTGAATCAAGGCCAATGGTCTTAAAGGTCACCTTCTGTACTGGAGCTATAAAAAGTTCTAATTTGTGTTGATGGACATGAGTGATTATCAGTGTCAGAATTTGTTTAGCTAGTACCCATTATAAATTGTTTAAACATCATCATTATGGCCGTGGGATTTAAAATCCATGTGGGATTTTAATGTCCATGCTGAAATCAGCTCTGCTTTTGTACGTGAGGTTTTGGCTGACAGTGCTTCACCCCGCTTTTCCCAAAATCTCCTTTTTGTGACTCAGATGAAGATGGGGTGGGATGGAAGGTGGACCTCTGCCTCAGAAGGGAATTGTGAAGACCATGGAAGAATGTGAAGTGCTCAGATAATTCAGAGTCCCAAGGTCACAGCGTTCAAAGTCACTGTTCTGCAAACACAGACAGAAGTCCCTGTTTCAGTTGTATCAGATTAAGATCTTTTAGCCTTTAAGTGCCACTTGTGCTTTAGATTTTATATTTTTTTCCCTTAAGAGGACCAAGAGCAGCTCTGAGAAACACCAGGAAGGTTCATTGCCAGGGCTGGTTGTATTTAGCTGAGTCAGAGAGAGAGCTGAACATCTCAGAGGATCTGTGCTTGCACAGTTCAGCTGTAAAGGGGAGAAATGTACAGTGTATGTGCTGCACATTTTGGTTAAGGATGCATTTTCTTGTCCTCCACCTCTTGCCTTGTGAGGCAACACTTACTGCACTCATGTTTTTACCCAAGAGCATTCTGGAAGGTTTTTAATGAAGGCATAGCATGTTCTGAACTGAGGAAGCTCATTTACTTGCAGATGAAAGTTAGCCCGTCACCTGATGATCCTTTCTCTTTGATCTGAAATTGTAAACAGCAAAAACAAAATCCCTGAAAACAGCATTATCTCAGCCTAGGACAAATAAACGTAATGATAGCATCAGCTGGCTGCTGGCCAGCTCCTCTGTAATCCTTTACTCTGTCAGACTTTTGTTATTCCCACTCCCAAACTGCAGCTAGAACTGACTTCGGTCAGAGAAGGTAAACAGAGAGAATGATAAAAACATTCCAGCCTGGCTGCTGTGGAGCACGTGTGGTGTGACATTTTTCCAGGGAATGTACCAGTGTTTCAGTGATGGGATTCCACAGACACTGTTCAAGGTTGTGTCCACCCCGTGCCCAGGTAGTGAAACATTGGAACAACTTCCAAACATTGGATGTGAATCTCCACGGCCACGAGAAATTCCTGCCTGTCTGTGACGTGCTCATAGTTGCAGTTATTGAAACAGTCTGGAAGGGAGACTTTCCTGTTTCTAGGAAAGAAGCTGGGGATGGGCTTGAAATAATCAGGATTGATTTGGGGAAGTTGATCAGTGTGGGATGAGAGCTGACAAGAAGAAGCTGCTGCAGTCAGAAGTAGCTTGGCTGTCTTGGGGAGAGGGAGTCCTGAGCAGAGGTGGTTGCAGGCTCAGTTTTTAACAGAGAGCTCAGCTCTGGTTAAAGGCCCCATGTGAATCTCACACTGTGCCCACGTTCTGCCCTTGCTTTTGCACAGAGCTGAAATCAGTTGAGGATTTGTGTTGAGGACTTGGGGAGACAGAGTTGGGTCTGTGTGGGTCTGATAAATCATATTGTGTCGACCATGATTTTATTATTTTTTTCATATGTTTGTTGCTACATCCTTTCCTTAATTTTCTCAGCCAAAAAAATTCACATACAGACCAGTTTTCTAATTTACTTTGACCCCTACCTCCTTGGGACTGCTGCTCTTTCTCATTGTTTAATGCTACTGCTTTTTTCTTTCTGCCATCTCCCTGCACAGCATAATTCAATACTTGAGTCCTGTGCTTCAAATCAGGGTGTTATTTCTCTGTGACACAGCACAGTGATCATGAACAGGTCACGTTCCTGTTGCAGCACTGCTAGCCCTACTCCTCAAGTTTAATTAAATGCAGTAAAATGCACAAGAATATACAGATTGCACCTGGTGTAACTCCACACAAGTGACAGAGTGGTGGTAGGAAGGGAAAAAAGAATGCTAGGAAGATCAAAATGTGGTTTATTTCTTGTCATTATTATTGAAATCCAAGGTTCAGCATTGTGAGGTTGGTTTTCTAGGTTTACGTGATTTACCTGGACACAGTCCTGTGCCAGGTGCTCTGGGCTGGCCCTGTTTGAGCAGGGAGTTTGGACCAGATGAGCCTGTGTGGCCCCTTTCAGTCCTGTGATTCTGTAACATCAGAAATGATTTTTTGATCTGTACAGAATTGAAAGCTGATCCTCAGTAGAGCTGTTGACAAATGCTGTGTCCTTGGAGGACTCTGTGTATTAAATTACCCAACTGTGTCACTCTGGACAGGCTCTGAGTGGTAGCTACATTTTAATTCAGTTTTCTGGAGGATTTTACATCATAATGTTCAGAACACTGGGAAATAGAAAAGTGGAAGTTAGAAAGAATCACGGAAGAGTAATTGGAGGGAAACGGGAGAAGACAGGAAGCACATTGACCTTTTGGAGCAAGTCCAGAGGAGGCCACCAAAATGGCCTCCATATGGAGTCCCTCTCATATGAGGAAAGGCTGAGAGAATTGGGGTTGTTTGGCCTGGAAAAGGAGGCTTTGGAGTGGTTTATCTGTGGCCTTCCAGTACCTGAAGGGAGCCTGCAATAAAGATGGAGAGAGTCTAGGACTGAAAAGAAATTGAAAATATCTTAAGGGTTCTCAAATTAAACAAAATCTGAAGTCTGTAAATCCCTTTACTGGTCCAGACAGAAGAGGATAGATAAAATTTTAAAATAGAGATGTGAGTATTAAATGTGACATTGACCTTGAGCTATAGAATAAACTTTGCATTGTGAGAGATTTGGCATACTTTGTACTTTATTAACATATATCTGTAAACACTGTGGGGTCTTGATTGATCTTTGGTATCTAAACATTACATCATAATTAACAACAAATCCAGAAATATATTATAAATACATGAAATAATAGTACATTAACCTAAAGAACAGCAATAAATTGCAACGCTTAGCATAAACTTGAAAACCACTAATGGGCCACTGTGCAGTTTGTTTATACACTGAGCAGTCGAGAACTCAGCGTAATGTACAGGAACGTGGTGGGGAACAGCACAGCCCAGGCTGTAATTTATAGGGGTTTATTCATGGACACAGCTGATTTTTGAAAATTGTTTCTGAGACTGCCACAATGAGCAATGTCCTTTCAGCCTGGTCCATGGCTTCTTCCAGTTCTCCTGGAGAGTTACGGGCTCCTTCACGTTGCACAGATGGATTTGTGCTGGTTTGATGTGAGCTTAATTCGTATCCTTGGAATTGGAAATATTTTCTGAATCACCTCCTTGAACTGCCCGTGGTTCTGCTGCTCCTGGTGTATCTGTGAGAGAAACAAGGCTGAGTTTGAGACCAGTGAGCAATAGGTGAATCATGTGGAACTCTGCCACACTGAGCAGTGCTTCATAGCTCTGCTCCTGTAAATCTTAATTTGTTGCACACTCTTCTGTCAACACTTTTTTCTGCGCTGTTACTGAGCATTAAATCCTTCTGCCTTTGTGGTTTCAGCCATGTTTTAGGCAACCATGGCCACGATGCCCACTCTGACTGCAGCCAGTGTTTGTGAGCACTGTTTTAAAGAGAGCATTTGGGATTATGGAGTCCCACACTTTCTTCCTGTAGATCAGGAATACTTTTTTTCAGTGTAATGTTTGCACTAGGGATAAAAAACATCCTGTAGTGATTGTTTCCCAGTTTCTTGGCTGGGGCTGTCATTTGCCAGGGCGTGTTTGTGTGTAGTTTTTGAAACAACATAACCCTCAGGGTGCCAACTGGAAACTGAGTATTAAAGTAGAAACATGCAGTTTTGTTGCATGGTACAGTGAGATGGAATTTCTTCTCTGTCATCTCATACTCATAGTTCTCTTGTAACTGAGAGTGGCAGTTTCTACACAGTTCATATGTTTGGTTTTTCGACTGGGAGAATTTGCCACTTTAACAGCAAGTACTGAAATACTCATGGTGCCATCATTTTCCTGACTCCATGTCTTTGGGGGTTTTTTTGGAGCCCTTATTAATCCCTGTGAGGGTCTCTAATTCCTTCTGAGCCATCTGTTAAGGTG
>NC_085067.1:2100429-2219447 GCF_963662255.1 Cinclus cinclus
CCTCCAAGCAGGGGGGACGCTGCAGCCCCGTGCCCGGCCTGTCCAGCAGCCCCTCTGGCTCACCTCTCCATGGTAAATCCACTTTATTCCCTTCTCTCCATCACAAGGATAATATGAATTTAAGAAAATGAGGCTCTGTAGGCGTTGTGCTGTGTGCGGATACTGCAGGAGTGAGCCAAGGTGGAAACAGTTTGGAAAGACAGTTCTGGTTTTGCAGCTTGCTGTAAGTAAATGATGCTGTCACAGATGTGTTAATAATTGCTACTCAGCTGAAAGGTTGGGGGCCTTCAGGTTTCAGGTTTTGCTTCCATGTAGCACACGGTCAGTAAACTGGTCTGCATTCAAAGAATTTTATTGACTAAAATTCTCTTTGCTCATTGGCCTTGATGATCACAAAGCACATCTGAATATCTGCAATAAATACTGCTCAAGGAGAAATATGGGAAGAAGGCAGTGGGAAGCTGATGGCACAGATTTGTGTCCATTTTTTTTTGTATGTGGGAGCAATGTGACAAAATAATGTGTAAAGGTGAAAAAATCTGAAAGAATTGATCTGTCCATCCTGTTCCTGTGGTGGATGTGCCTTGGAGAACTCGAAGGATGTGAAGGGGAGCCTCAAAAAATGTTCAAAAATTATCAATGTCACAACTTTTCCAGTTCTGTCTTTTCTTTCAGCTTTCCTCTTTCATGAGGTCTGTGCTAGAAGCTGCTTTGTTTGCATTCAGGATTTGCTGCATCCTTATGCCTCCTTTCTGTTTAGAGTAAGTCACAAGTTCCATGGAAGTGAAAGTTTGAATAGCAGTTTGTTTGGGGTAGCCACCCTTTTCCACTCTGAGAGTATTAAAAATGGCCAGGAACAGTCTCTCTTCCCTAATTATGAGTAGGATTAGGAGCTCTTGTGAAAGCCCAACTATGTGCTGGGCTTTCTGCTATAGAGAGAACCTTTGTGGGATTTCTGAATCAAAGGAACTGTTTTATGACTTGGTGATTATTAAGGGAACCAGACTTGTCTCAGAACAACCCTCTCTATTTTTGCCTTTCTTTGGACTTCTCTGAACAAAGGTTTGTGCGTGGCTGTTCTGGAGCCATCCTCTTCTGCCTGGAGCCACTGGAAGGCACCCAAAACGTGCTCTGAACTTTCTTCCTCTTTGGAGACAGTTGTGTATCTACCATTTCACTTCCTCTCATCTCTGTACAGCAGCTCAGCCTGAAACAGGCTGGGGAGTGTTCCAAAGGTTTGCTGTGGCACATCCAACTGCTTTTAACTGTGGATATCATGGAGAGGAGAGGAAGGAACTGTCAATTTGTGTGGCTATCATACGGCCAATTCTATTTTCTGTCAAGGGAAATTGCAGTAAGTTGTTGGCCTTTACAATAGTCTGAGGTACATCTGAAGTTTTGAATAGATTTGACACTTTTAAAAAAAGAACAATCAGCAGTTTCAGGATGTTCAGGTGGAGGTAGGAGATGGGTATATATGGACCAGTCACTGAGAGAAAGGCAGCAGCTTTTAGGGGAGTGTCTCAAGAGTTCAGTTTGCAAATGTCTGTCTTGAAAGATAATAAATCAGATTTCTTTCAAGATCTCTGTGCAGTCATCACTGCTTGAAAATTGGCTCTGTTTAAACAATCAACTCCACTGGAAGTCTGCACATGGGTGCTGAGAATTAAGGCAGGAGGGTGACTTTGATTCCTGGAGGACTTCACATGGTTTGTGCTCATCACTTTTGCAGTGCAGAAGTGTTGGTAACTTGCAAAACTTCATTTTCCATTAGAAATTTGTGGGGATTATGTAGAGGAGTTGGCACAGATGTCTTTAAAATATTAGGAAAAAAAAAAATAGTTGTGTTTGAAAGAGGCCATTTGGTAAAATACTGTAATATTTTCAGTAATTTTATTGCTGCTTTTTCATTGCAGTAATCTTTCAGTTCCCCTGGATGAAGGGCAGGCAGGATATTGAACCCTCTTCTAAGCTTTTTATAAAAAGCCATTTATCATCAACTTGTAAAAACCCCTGAAGTTCAGAGCGACTTTCAGCAGAGGGACTGTGTGTGTGTGTGTGTGGCAGCAGGGTTAGCCAGAGACCGATGATTATTTTAATTTGTGAGCCAAGATGTGTTTACTCAGATTGTAACAGCTCCTTACCATATTATAATGTTAAATTATCGTTGTTTGGAGGAGTCTCGGCAGTCTGGTGACAGAAGTGTAAACGAGTACTCGAAACAGAAAAGAGCATTTCTGGGTTTAATTCTTTGCTTTACTTCTAACTCGCTCTGAAGCCCTTGGTGAATTTTATTCAGCTGATTTTGTCTGTCAGCTCTCTGCTGTGTGACAACAGTAATAATCTCTCTGTTCCCCTCGTGTGGAATGACTTTAATTTTGTAGCTTTCTTCAAGAAGAATAACTGTTATGTTCCTTAATCACCCCTCTAAGTGCAGCTGATTAAAATGGAAATAAAGCCAGAGGCCATGTCCTGGAGAGCACCATTGCTCTGGGACAAGGTGTTGATTAAGTGACTGATTCAGAGGAGATTGTGGCAAACTGGAGGATTTTTCTGTGTGGAGTCACATCATCACTATTTTCCTCTTACATCTTTTCCAATTTTCGGTAAACCCTACATTAAAAAAACTGCTTTTAATCTTTCTGCTGATATTCCTTCTGCATTGCAATATTATTGCTACAACCTTAGGCCAAAAGACTGCACTGGCTTATCTTCCCTTTGCTTGGCAATTGTAATTTATTGATGGTAACTTGTGATTAGCTTTTATTCTTGTAAATATTTTCAGAGCTCTGGCCTGTCATATTTTTCTCACTTGTTTTTTTCCTCCTGGTTTCAAAATGAAACTGTTTGCTGTGTATATAGTAGCAATGCAATCTATTTACATTGTGTTGGAGCACCCCAGGACTGTTTACCCACACAATGTCAGCCTTTGCTGGGGGTAGGGATGATTTCATTTCCAAATGAATCATTGTTTGGCTTTGTTCTTTCCAGCAGAATGAAGTAAACTGTTAAATAGAGGATGATAAAGAGATATTTCCTTTGCACCTTGTACAGCCGACAGAGATTTTGTTTGGGCTGTTCTGTCTGTTAATGCAGCGAGGTTGTATTTTTGTCATTCCCTTGGATTGCCAGAGTGTGTTGTGAGGAATATCTTGAGTTATGCTGGGATCCTTTTATGGGCTTTTACTATTATAAGACTATTACAACATCAGTTGGTTGTCATCGTGAACATTAGGGTAAAATATAGCCTTATGTGACCATTTTACCTGTATAAAATTGGGTTGATGGTCCTTACCTGTCTCACAGGTACACTGTGAGGATTAAGGGATGAGTAGTTAAAGCAGAGCCATGTCCTTGGTGATGCAAACTTCTCCCTGTTCTCTTCAGGACGCCCACATGTGAATAGCAAGGAGCATTTAGCTGTAAAAAATGCAATGCTTTACTTGGAAGGTTGAAAACTACATATAACTCTGAATATTTTAATCCTGCAAATTAAAATTTACAGAATGTTATTAATTCTTGCACCACCAGTAAGTGAAATAAAGTCTCTCTAGCTCTGTTCACTTGGTTTTCTCTGTTATTGGCTGCAGGAATTTCCAGTACCAGAACAAATAATAATCCAGTAAGTTAACATTGGATCTATAGCTACACATCCACACCTACTAAAAATATTCCATAATAATATGATACTCTCTGAATTTGCCTTGCATTTCATTGGGGATTGAAGTATTTATTTATTTGCCAAAAAACTGTTCATAGTACGCCGTGGCTCTGTTTCAGATTTAATACCAATGCTGAAAGGGAGTATATAAATTTAGAATTATGAAAAAAAACACACTGTTCTCAATACAGTGCATTCAGGCTTGTAGTTATCACTTTATAAATATTTTAGCATGGCGCATTTGCAAAACCTTTCCTAAGTTTAAAAATCAAAAAGTTTTCTCTTGCTTTTCCTTCATTTGTCGCAATCGCAACATGATTAAAATCCAAGCTTAAAACTGGAAGTTTGATAAACATGCAGCCTGAGATGCTTTACATATTTTCACGTTACTTTTCACTATTTCCCAGAGTGAAACTCCTTTTACTAGAAGAATTCTTATGGGAAAGCAGAGTTGAAAGGACTGACATCATCAGCCCTTCCTGAAAAACAGATTGGTTTCCTTTAAGTAACACTCACTTAAGAAACCACCTATTTAGAGAGAGGCAGACAAAAATAGTTTCAAAGAAAATTAACTGTATAATAACTTAGAGCACTGGAGGGCAGTTCCTTCACGAAGTGCCGTGAACACGAGCTGAAAAGGGTTCTTGGAAAACTCTCTATTAGGTTTAATTTTTTTCTGTAGCTTCTCCCGATAGAAACAAATTGCACGGAGAGAGCAGAGCGAGCTACACCATCGGCCCCGCGTTGTTTTACCGTGCTTTTAACATTCCGATTTGTATCATTTTCGTGTTTCTCCACATCGGCACTCTCCTCTCTCTTTCTTTCTTTTTATTTTATTTTATTTTTTTTAAATTTAAGAGTAATTTCAAATCATTTCAAGTAATTCCCTTTTGCAGCTCCGTTTCGTAGCGCAGATTCGGGCCCGGTTCCGTCGGCGCTCCCGCCTCACCCGCCGCGGCCTGCAGGGGGCGCCCTCCCCCCGGCCACGGCGCCTCAGGCGGGGCCGGCCCTGAGGGGAGGACTCCGGAACACGGACAAATGGTGGTGATGAGGATCAAACCCTCTCTTTTTATTCACTAATAGCGGGCATCGAGCTGCCTCGTGTAGGGTTTATAAATATTTATTTGCAAATGTAAACCCTCCACATTCTCTGTGCTGTCTGAAGCATCGAGTGATTCTCTTCACGCCTTCACCTGAAGTTCCTCTTCGCGGTTTTAAGGCAGCTGGGAAAAACAAACAAACAAACAAACAAACAAACAAACAAACAAAATTAATTTAGCCGGTGGGAATTTTCTGCTAATGACTTTTAGAGACCGTTCTGTGACTCTGTGATGATTCTTTCTTTCTGAAGCAGTCCCGGTGGTGGCGATGGAAGGTCCCACGTGTAAGGCTGGGAGAAGAGGTGGGAAGAGCTGGAATCACCAATTTGGGAACTTATCAAGAAACTTACTGGGTTTAAGGGACCTGTGTTTGCTGTGTTTTAGGTGCCTTCCCCCCCCCCCCCTTTTTTTTTTTTTTTTTTTTTTTTTGGCAATGGGTAGAGAATCAGTGGGGTGAAAAAGTGGGTAGTGTATTTTGGGTAGTTTCTGAAGTGGAAGGAAAAGATCCGTTCCCTTCAGATAAGTAGGGAAGTAGACTGATAAATTCTGTCACAAGGGAAGTTCGTGTCTGTACATCAAGTGTTTCTAAAGCAGGTTTTTGTAAACAACACAGATCGAAGACTGGGGCATGTTTGTGTTGATATTTGAAAGAGAAGTTTTGGATATTCCAGATAGATTGAAAATTGAAGGAGACGGACATCAGAAGGGAATTGCTCTGGAGATAGGGAGTGTAAAACTCTATGACTGAGTGATTTAGCACAGCAAATGCTGTAGCAGTGGTCAGAACAAACTGTTTCGGAAAGGTTGTGGGTAGACAGACAGAGGGGAAATAATCGGCAGCGCACAGGAGACTGTGATGGCAGAGATGGATCGTGAGGTGAAGGGAAAGGGGAAGGCAGGGAGGAGTGGGATTACCACAGATGTGAACGTCCCACTGAAGTTTTCCTGTCAAGATGGATGATTTCAGTCTTGGTAACATCAAATGGAAGGAAATTTTGAGAGGGTCAAGTGCTGATGTGTCAGAGTCAGGTACTGAGGGAGTCCAAGGAGTGGTAACTGGAATTTTGAGTGTTTATCTGAAAACGACTTCATGAATGACAGTTTGTAATTCTATGGTTATTTCAATTGTTCCTTCAATTACTCCCTCTTAGTTTACAGTAAAGCTATCTTTTTCCATCCACAAATCTCCCCAGCTAACCAGGTACATAAAAGACAGGCTAGCACATTTCCTTTTTGTACACTGCAAGTAGTAACAGCATCCTGCAGCTGATGCAGTGCTTTGATGGGGTTGTGCAGTTGCCAATTGGAAATTGATAAATAATGATATTAATGATCCATGGGAAGGAACATGCTCGACTTTACGTCTTCTCAGTGTGTCAGTGCAGAGGGTTAGGTACACATCTGTACAGCTGAAATGAGTGTGATCAGCATAAAAGCCATCAGCAGGGCTGAGATTTGGAGTAACAGTCCAGCTGAAAAGAGTTGGTCACTGAAGGAGTGACGCAGGAAAGATTCTCTGCATGGTTCATGGCCAAAGCACAAAGGGGAAAGGCTGGAATTAGGTCAGGAGAGGAGTGGACTAGCACAGGGGATACATTGCAATCCAGACATTTGTTGGTGGGTCAAGGAATGTAAGTGGTTCAAGGGAGCTGCCATCAGTGAAATGACAAAAAGTAGCTTTGCTCACCTGATACTAGCCTGTAATATGTTGGACCAGAAGGTGAGAAAGTAGAATCTAGAGTTTTTCAAGAGACTGTATCAGCTGAAGGAGGAGGTTTAAGTATGGAGGGTGTTGCATGACAAGGGAGGTTTGGCATGAGGGAAGGTGAAAGCATGTGAAGCTCCATGTAAGTAACCATTGAGGGGAAGGAATGGGGCAAGAGCTGGTGGGAACAATCGTTTTATCTGATGGACATGCTGAGTTCAAGCCCAAACACCTTCTGCTTCCCCTGGCAGAGAGTATTCTGGGAATCCAGGGCTGCTTCCTCGTGTCTGCAGCCTGAATCAGCCTCCCTGTCTATAAGGTTGGTGATGGATTATGCAGTAAATGGGTGTTGCCCTTGCTGCCCTCTTTTTTTTTTTTTTTTTTTTTTTTTTTTTTTTTTTTTTTTAGTTTATTATTCTTCAGTAAGGCATTTAATGAACTGTGCATCTTTGGTAGCCTGAAAAATGTAAACACTTTATGGAAAGAAACGTAAGCATTAAGATTAGAAATAAAATATACTTCTATCTTTTAAAAGGTTTATCTTTGCCCTTAAATGTGCTGATTGAGCTTATTCTTTTTTGCTTAGCCCTTGTGGGCTGTTAAAATCAGTTGCTTTTTCCCATCTCAAGGAAATGCATCTTTGACACTTCTCATGACCTGAGTCACGATGCTGTCACGGAGCCAGAAAACATCCTCAACGGTCATGGGTAAAAGAGCAGAGCTGCCGAGGGTGCGTGGTGGGTGCAAGAGGGACAGATTGCTTCAGTTCCTATTCTATGGGTGTTTCAGACAAGCCATTTATTGTAATTACCCATGGATATTATTATCAAGTTCTCAAATGCAGTGGTTCTCAAGGCACTTTTTTTTTTCACATAACTTGGGATAAATCTCCTGTATTCAACCTGGATTGAATTCAGATGCTAAAATATTTGTTTTTATGGTTGGAACTGGAGGGAAAATTAGGCAGAGATGGAAAGGTAGGGATAAAAAAAAAATCACAGATGTATTAACATGTAGTTTATAATCAAAATAAATTGTAGTGGGCTCAGCCCTTTGGGTAAGTGCATTAAATTTCCCCCATCTCCTCACCAAACACATTTGTACACAGAGATGTCCTTCAGAAATTCCCAGCCCAGTTCATTTTGTAGTTTCTAAGACTGGTGGATCAGTTTTTCTGACCGTGCTGTCTCAATACAAAAACCATTAAGGTCATAAAGATAATTTTATTCTGTATCATTTGCAACAGAAGTCTGAGACACCGAAATTTTCCAAAGTTTACAAAATTAGCTGTTCCTGAAAGAAGGCTTTGCATTGAAATCTGTGCTGATCTGAATTATGATGGATGGACACGACAAGGGGCAGCCATAGTGCATTCTTGTTTTCTCAAGCGCTTCATCATTCACCAGCAGACAGTGTTAGCAAAATTCCCATGTGCAAGAAATGGGAGCGGCAGAGCCTCTCCCCAGCGCCCGGAGGCTGCCTGCACGATAACCTCATTAGTGCAGTGTGCTAGTCTGAGCCCAGAGAGTCCTGTCCTCTCAAGAGTTTGCAAACTCCAGTCCAGAGCTGCGGTAGCCACAGCCACTGGCCCAGAGCTGGCTTACTGCCACATGGTGGGGAGGATGGCACTGCTCTTTCCTGCTTGTTTGCAACGTACTCTGCAGCTATACCCCTAGTAGTTATAAGAAACTAATCTTGCACTCTTCCCATCTGTGGAGAGCTGAAGGTGCAAGATCTGTTTCAAAGAGAGCAGATTCAGCCGTGGCCTTTGCTGGAGGTGACCCAGCAGAGAGTGGCCAGTTTGGCTGTTTTGGCTGGTAACACCATCTGGAACAGCCCAGCTGAAGCGTTGCTGCCGCTGCCTGCACAAAGCCTGAAGCCAACAGCTGGCAAACCGGTTTGGTTGGGTTTATTTTGAGTTTTGCCCATACATGGACTTGAGCCTTGCACAAACAGTATTTTTAGTTAAAAAAGTCCTGAAAGATGATTATTATGCCAGACTTGTATGTGGTGGTGGAGGGGCTGTTTTCTAAGGAAATCCATCTTTGTCCAGGTAGAGGCACAGGCAGCGAAGGGGTCATGGGAGTTCCTTCTCTGCTGAGCACAAGAGGAGATTATTGGGTATCAGTGAGTGGGACACTTCATAACTGAGGGACAAAGTTCCTGAAACTGAAGATAGTAGAAAAGCTCCAGAAGGAGGAAGGGACTGTTATGAGGCCATGTTCAGATTTTGAGTGGATGTTGCTGAAGTTCAAGGAGCTCGGGTGAGAGGGCAGGGGACTCTGTCCCAGCAGCGACCGAGACACTTGGGCTGGCGCTTGCGTGTCTCTGCAGAGCACTCTGACTTAGGAGCTGTCACCATCACATGCCTTGCCTGGATGCAAACAGAGAGCAAGCTCTGCTTTCTTAGGGTGATCGTGAGATTTAGTGCATCTGTGTTTCCAAAGGTTCCATATCAAACAGATTTAAATGTTACAAAAACAACCGGTTGCGTTATTTTCTCCCATCCATTCCAATGGAAGCCAGATAGTGATAGGTTTAGCTCTGAGTAGCTACATGGTGTGTGTACAGTAGCTAAGACATAATATTCCTCCTTTAATGGGTCTAATTGTACTGGAAATATTGAGGGTTAGGGTGTGAAATGAGTTTAAATTTGATAGGACACAATTCAAGGAAATGGCAATGTAACTTTAATTGAGGGGCGATCATTGACTAAAATAGTTCATTTCCTGACTTTTTCTAGGAAAATGTCTAACATTTTACAAAGAAAGATAACACATGTTAGACTGAATAAAACAAAACACGAAAGAAAAAGGCCACTTTGGCAGTAATTAGGGCTCGTGGTGCTGGGTGTGTTTCCCGGGCCATTACTGAGTTTGTCTGTCAGCCTCTTCCAAGGACTCTGTGAGCCAGCATTGCTTCCTCTGGGTTCTCTGCTCGGGTCACAAGGCAGCATTTCTCACCAGGGCCCTGCTGTTTCCTCTTCCGACTGTAGTAGATTACAGATTATACTGGAACATGTCTGAGGAAAGGTCAGAAATGAGGGTGAAAGTCTTGGAACTGAAGCTGGGAAGCTTTCCATTCTCATCCGGGAAACTTTTTGTATTGAATGAAAAGCAAAGCAAAATAAACCAGCACATCCATGACACTTCTGTTTTTCCTGCCATTTTTTGCCTACCAGTTAGAAAGGATTTTATTTCCCTTGCATTATACAATTAGGGAATGTTTAGCTGAGGAATCCTCAGTGTTACACGAAACAGAAGTAAATGGCCAAACATGGTTCATTTTCCTGTAACTTGGCCTCCACATGATTGCATAGCCCGGAGTTACTGCATTTTTATTTACCAAATTATAGATGTTTATATGTAGTGTTAATGTCAGTAGACTTCATGGTACCCTTTGAAATGGAGTCTGTTAAATACTGGAAGATATAAAAGCTAATCAAGTAGGGTTTGAATTTTAATGACACTGCATTACTAAGGTTTTTGTATTGGAGTAATGGAAGAAAAATGGAAAAAATCAGCATAGAAGCATTTTATTATAAGGCTGAGAGGTGCTTGATACCACTTTAGTTTTTCAAATTAAGTGTACAGAGAAGCTAAAATTCTTCTGATCATTACTTTCCTACCAGAAAAAATTGTCTGGGCCAAGTCCTCTTTGCTTTGTTCACTGATAGTTTACACCAAAGAAAATCCTGTAGTACTTGGAGGCATGTCATACACATGCTGAAATTTAATGGGTAAAAGGGTTTAATTTCAGTTTGTTGGTAAGTTGGTGTTTGCATCCCTTAGGTGTGGGGGTGTAGTTGTGGTTTTAAGCTTGGCTGTGATTTAGGAGTTCCATTTCCGTGCACAAATGGGATCTGTGGTACTGATAGCTTCAAACTCGGTTGAAATCAGATAAGAAGTGATTTGGTTGCATTAATGTGGGACTGTGTGTGGACTAAAGAACAGAGTAGCAGGGGCTTCATCCACATCATTCTTTCAGGATCCTATGAAGTCATTCAGCCCCACTGTGTTGCTTCTGAACACAATCCTTGGGGCTGAGGAGCATCCTGCCAAGCTGCATTTGGATGTAGAATTGTGTCAATAGTAGTGCCAAAAAATCAGGGTGTATCTCCTCCTCTCCTCAGAGGTGATCTCTGACAGCAGTGCCCTCAAACACTGCTCACTGCTCAATTTGATATCTGGCCTGTATTCATTAAGGCTCTTAGTTGATCAGAAGAAGAACACATAGCTGTATTAATTGCTTTCAGTTGATTGATTGCTTTTTGAACAGTGTTGGAGTCTTGCAGGTCTTGAATGTTTTCTTCTTGATGTAACTTTCCTTTCTTATCCAAAAATACGGTTTGAAGACTTAAAGAAGCGTGATTTGATCAAATGTTTAAGTCTCATATTCAGGCCCGAAGAGTAACTGACAGATTTAACATTGGAGGTGTGTGGAGAGCTGAGGGTGTCTCTGCCCAGGGGTTGAGGAGGGAAGCGATGCCGTGGGACCCCGAGCCTGTCTGGGCATACCTGGGAGCTCCTCCTGATGGTTTTTCCACAGATGTCCAGCTTTGTCAAAACCCACTAAATCTTGTGAAGTTTATTTTCCTTATAGCATCTGTATTTTACAATGGTGCTTTTAATTTGTTTTTTCTTTGTCTGCTGGGATTTCTTTTGTCCGGCACTTGCAGGCCTCCCTTTTTTCCTCGGTGGAAGTGAGTCTGTCAGTGATGTCTGGTTTGGGAATTCAGCTCAGCCAGGCTGGCCCGGCGGCCGCTCCCTCCCTCTGACAACAAAGCCCATTGTTGTTTGCTCTCTTCACTTTTATCCTCAGCTTAATCCATTTCTCCGTTGAGTGTCAGTGGAATAAAATGTCTGGAAAAGAGTGGCTCAGGTTCTGGGGGGATGAGATGGTGGTGGTTTTGCAGACTCTCAGCAAACAGGACCAAAACCAATGGATTGGGTTTTCCGTGTCTCAGTAGGCAATGTTTGCCCAATGTAAGGCTGCACTTGCAAATGAACTTGTCAAACTCCAGAACCATGGCATCCTCAGCTTTTTGGAAGTTCCTTAGTAAAATTAGTAAGAGATTTACCAGCCTGGACTGGCTTTAATGTATCCCATGCACAGCTCTGATAGGAAAATCTCCTCTATGGCAGCCCATGGAAAGACAAGTCCTTGACCCCATGCCTTGCACGGGGTCCTGAGGGCTCTGGGTGATTACCAAGGGAAAGTGCCTCCTTGCTCAGGATGCTCCACTGGAAATGATCCTTGAGAGGACACATTTGCCATGGAATTATGATGGTGATGATTGATTGCAACAAAAGCATTCCTGGAGTAGTCTGTAGGATGAGATCTGTGTGTGTCAGTCTCGAGCCATTTAGAGTTAAATGCACTGTCCACATGTCAGGAGGTAACTTGAGTTCAGCATTCTGCTGGATGAAAAATACTGGATATTTCTACCCGACTTAAACTTTGGCTTGTTTGTTGCTTGTCCTTTGACAGTGAATCAACAACGGCTTGAGCTGCAGAAATAATGTTGATGCTTGACTGCATTCTTTGTGCTCTTTTGGCCCTGACTGCCCTGTGCACACACAACTCCTGTTTGCTGCAGGAGTTTCCTGCTTAGAAGGGCTGGAGGAAAAGAAGGGTAATTTTTGGGATTCCTGGATGGATACAGCAGCATACCAGAAAATTGGGGGGTTTTCTTTAGCTTTAATCATCCCCACCATCTTAATACTATTGTAGTCAGATTTACAAGAGCAATTCTCCCATCAGGAATAATTTCTCTCCTCTTTGTAGAATTCCAACTTTTAATTTTTTACTAGTATCGCTTTTAATTACAGTTTTTGCAGTTAAACAGCTGACTGTTGCAGCAGAAAATGCAGGTTGGCAGATAATGGTTATTGTGACATATGTTTGGTATTTACAGCTTTTCCATTTGTCACAGCAGAATTTTTTATCATGTTTGTGCTGTGAAGTGCTGTGTATTATGAGGTCTGGTTTGGTTAATTTTTTATTGAGGTTTGTATACATCAGATTTAGCTATACTTCCAAATACATAGTTACAAATTAAATGCTTGACCTCCTGAATGTTTTTGGGATTTTTTTGTTTCTTTCTCAAAGAAGAATCATTTTATATTTTAGTCCCTTTCAAAACCTCTTCTACACATTTTCATTCTTCTTTTTTTTTATTGTTTAGTACTTTTTTTTGCTTAATTATGTTTCCTTATATATGAGCCTAAGAATTCGTAAGATGTTCCTACAATTAATAAAAAACTCCAAAGGGATGAGATAATCCTGCAGTTTTCTAAGTGCTCTGGGAGTCCTCAACTTGTATGGTAGCAAAGCAGCTCATCCTGGTGTAGGAAAGACATCTGTAAATCCCTCATTACTCTGCATGCAAATATTCCATTGAATCAGCTGAAGGTTTTGCATATGGAAAACCACATGAAGCTGGGAGCAGAGGGCACTGAGACATGAAATGTGCCTTGAGAGGGGAGAGGGGGCTGTTCCAACCCAGCCCTTGGATCAGTAGTTCAGACTTAATCATTAGATTCTGAATAAGAAAAAAGAGAACAAATTGCAGCCATTTGGAGCCCCCCCAGTGGATGCCGTCGGTGTTTGCTGTGCCCATGTGGATCCAGGGGAATATGGGAGAGGGAAACACTTCCAGACAGGCCTTGGCTGTAGGAGCAGTGACTAATTAGACAATAATGCACAAAACTATCCATACACCTTCCTGCAAGAACCAAAAATGCATTATTAAACTCATCTTTAAAAAAAAAAATTAATTGCATCTCAGTCTTACTTAAAACTGAGCTGGATTTTTTTTTTCCTTTTCCTTTTTCTTTGTATTCCAAGTTGGTGCAGGAAAATTGCTGTTAATGAAATCTGCTCTCTGGAAACTTCAATAGGCTTGTTCTTCATTAAAGCCTTGCTATTTCTCTTAAAACGTATTGATGGATGCTCAGGCCAGATACTTATCACAAAATACACTTTGTAATTTCATCATTTCTGTTATTGTGCTTCTCTGAGATGCAGAGGTCTGGGGGCTTTGCAGAAAACCCCAAATAAAACCCCCCAGCTCACAGTTATATAGTATTAAAAGAAGGGTGAAGGAAGCATTGAGTGTCTTTAGGATGATGAGACATTCATTAAGATTTTTCCGCCTTCCTTTTCCTATTTTCCATCCATCTGAAGTACCATTAAAGCTTTTCAGGCAGCTTCCTGTGAGAAACCCTTTGCTGTGCTGTTTTTCTTCCTTGAAAAAAGGTGGCTGCTCTTGAGGCAGATTGTATGGATTTGGCCTGGGATTTGTATAATATCTGTGTAGAATGCATCGGTTGTTTAGGAACCTAATTCCCAATATGGTTCCCTTTTGATTAAGAACAAAGCCAGCGTTTCACAGCATTATAGGAACACAGAAAAACAAGTTAATGATCTAAACCTTTTAATTCATGGTTGCTTGTCTATTTAAAGTACTTTTGATTCTGCTATAAACAGACTGGCCCCTTTTTTTGTTTAACTTCTTTCTTTGGTTTCTTCACATTTCTTTCTTTACTGTCCATGAAATTTGGAGCTAGTTTCCTTTTCCAACTGAAGAATGAAAGGTTGTGACTACAGAGTGATACAGCGAGTAAGAAAAGCGTATCCAAACTGGGCGTCCATCCAGCACAGACCTCTTTGAAATCAGCTAAATTTAGGGTTGTTGAGGGCTTTTTTGTTATGTTTTCCCTTTCCGTTTTTTCAGTACCTGTGTTTCATTTTCGTCTTTTTTTGAATGAATGTGAAATTTGTTACTTTCCTGATACTTTTTTGATTTTTACATCTAGTTTGGCGTGGCTTTATTTGACATAGTTACTTGATATTTCCCTCCAGCCTTAGTTCTGCAGATGATTATTCTGCGTGTCTTTATCCGTCGAGACAACAAAAGCGACCTTTTCAGGACTTCCAATTACCAACACTGTATGTGGTACTTTAGGAAAAGAATTCCCTTCAGCATACTCCTTTTTTTTTAAAATAGAGAATTGGAATCCAGAGCTTGTCCTTCAAATCGAACTCGAAAACTTTTCAGTGAACAAAACTGCCAGGCAAGCAGCAGCAGCAGTAGGAGGAATAATTTCCCTTGCATGGAAAGAAATCCTCCCTTTTCCCCATCTTTAAAATTAGTAATTGCTTTTTCCATTCTAATTTATTCTTTATCTGAAATGAAGATTAATTTTTTAGGTTTTTTTTCTTTTATTACAACAGCAGCTTGTTTGTGGGGGGTTTTTTTGTGGGTTTTTTTTGATCTTTTTTTATCTTATTTCAGGCAGATGTAGCAATGATAAATGAAGAAAAATTCCAATAATTTGTTTTATTGCATCTCTGTCCCATCAAGGTAAATTGAACAGCCAAGACACTTACAATAATTTCACAAACAACAATCCCGGGAATCCTCGGCTCCTGCCTCTCCCAAGTTTGACTGTGGTGTTGCCTCTTGCTCAAATCAAGCAGCCAATGACATTAGGGACCATCACCAAACGCACAGGGTAAGTGGCACAAACCTTCCTTAGCCTTTATGATTCATGTGGAAATCATTTGTGTTATTAGTGAGAATTAGTTTTATTCCGTATTTTAATTTCAGTGTATGTAATTTAATAGCAGCAGAAAGGGGGTGGGAGGAGAGGAGACTGAAAACATCAGATGAATAAATACAACCTGAAAACGAACCTCTGTAAATTCAGGAATATTCATTTGGGTGGGTCAGAAGACGTTTTCACACCAGGAATTGGAATGAAACATAAGCAGAGCTGTATTCAATCAGAATAAAATATGGTCTTACTTTTTTTTCCCCAAGTTTGTGTATTTTGATTTCCAACCTTTTCAAGCAGAAACTATTTTTGACCATCAGAACTGGAAAGAGAGTAAGCCAGGTTGAGCAGAAAGGCAAAACTTAATCCCTCTGTTTTCTTGACCTTATTTTTCCTCTGTTGCACTGTTCTGGACTGGGTAATTCACGTGTGGATTTCCTCTCCAGAGTCAGCTGCACTTCGGTACTTCTCATGTGCCATGATAAAGCACTTAAAAGTATTTCTTGGGAAAAGCACCTCTAAATATATATATATTATAAGATTTTCTGAGCTTCATAAACCATAGCAATTTTAAATTAATTAATACTGTCCAACAGCTGACATTTTTCTCTTGCTAAACTTTAAATATTCTTTTATTGCAATTAAAGCTACAGGATGATGATTATATTTTTCCTCTCTCATTTTCTGGTTGTTTGAATTACTGAATATTTTCCAGTTAAAAATCTGATTGCTCTGTTAGTTTTCGGAGGGCTTTTACATTTTTAAGGAAAGCAGATTGAGCATGGCATGTGGTTGGACAAAACAGCTTCCTCACCTTTTCCTGCATTTTGGCAAACACAGGCACTGCCTGCCTTGCTTCAGTGCTTTCTTGCTCAAACCCTGCTTGTGAGGTGAATTTTCCCTTGTGTTTCATGAACTGGGAATTATTTTTGAGGCGGATATTCCCTCTGTCCCTGTGTAATTCCCAAATTTGTGCCTGAGTTCAGGACGTGCTGTAAAATCCCCCAGTGCTGGGTGCACTGGCAGTCAGAAGCTGGGCTGTGCACGTGTGTGTCCATTCGTGTCTGTCCAGCAATCCCCCCCTGCCCTTGCTGTGAAATGGGAATTTCATGGAGCTCATTGAGCCAAACGTGAGCCACGGACACGCAGCTGCCCCAACAGAGAGAGAAATTCCTGAACTTCACAGATAATTCTAAATGGAACTTAAGAAACAGTAAAGAAACAGTTTGAGGGTCATGCTGAGGTTCAGCTTCCTCCACACACACATTTCAATTGCTTAGTTTTGGCTTTTTTAGTTTTCTGCTCAGTTTAAAGTGAGTGAAGAAGATTTTTGCTGCTGCTCAGGTGAAGCATATCCAGGTGTGATGCTGGATGAGGATGGGAAGGGAGGTGGGATCAGGGGGAGGTTGTCACAGGGCAGGAGGTCACAGTTCCTCAAAGAGGGGAAATACCAAAAACCTGGCTTGAAGAATACAGCCAGTGAAGGACAGAAATGTAGATGTGGGCTCCCAGAACTGGAATAGACACTTAGAACCAGGTGGGACACGGCAGAGAAAGAAATTAAAAATTCACCTGAAAGCCTGCCAGGGGAGGTAGGCAATAGGAGCAGTGAGGGGAAGGATTTGGAAAATCTTGGGTTACAGTTGTAATTATTGCAAAATTCATTGCAGAGGTTTTCTTAGTGCTGTGTGATACCAGCAAACCTTTCTAAAATTATTGCAGTTGTAATAAGTCTGCAGTATTTTATTTAATGTTTTATTCTTAAACATCTAAAACATATTTGGAGTATTCATACTTGTAGTTTTCTGGTAAATTATACTGTTCACAAGCTGTCTCTGTTCTGTTTTATGTAATTTTTAAAAGTAATTAAATTTAAAATGCTCAGTGAGGCTTATGTAAGGGGGGAAAACAACAGTCATGGGAAATACCCTGCTGTGTAAATAGAGTTTTCATGAATGAGGATCATAATTTTCAGCACAGCCCACGTAGCCTTGTAACACTAAGCCGAGAGCTTCCTTCATTTGTTCTGCATCCAAAATATTTGATGAAAGTACACAAAATTAACATGAAAAGCTGTTATTTATAAAGCAGGGATTTAAGAGGAATGCCTAGGATCCAAGAAGCCTGGCATGCCTAAAATGACCAAATTGAGACAGCAGCCTTAACTTAAACCTCCAGGGGGCAAAGCGTGTGTTTAACATATTTAACATCTGCCCTCATATTTCTGCAAACACATAGCACTGGAAGTCTGTGCAGTGTAAGATTTCGACAGGACAGGGACCATCTGCCTCGCTGGGAGAAGTGTAGGAGGCATGTATTACTGCAAATGGCAAAAGACAGATGTATTTACACCTACATGGTCAGCACCTCTAAGCAGTGCTCCGAGGAAACAAGGCTCTTCCTTGGGAGCAGCTGCTGAACCTTGCAATTGTGCAGCGATCAGAAAAGGAGCCAGGCTTGGCATCACTCAGCTTCTACTGTCACTGCCCTCAAAGATTCCTCTCTTGTGCTTGTGACTTTGAAAGAATTAAAAATTTAATCTGGTGCAGCACATGTAAGCAAGGCTCAAATACCGTATAATTAGAGGGCTGGATTCGTCCGTTTTATTTGCTCTCAACATCAGCTGCTTTAATATTAAATCTTCATGAAGCCTTGTAGATTATATGAACCAAAAAATCGAGATGGGGTTTGTTCTGCTAGTATCCAAGACAGCAAAATATTTTCCAGGTATTGAAAGGGCTGATCAGTGCACTTAATATCGTGTGTCTGGAGCTGAGCTGCAAAGCATGTCATGTTGCTTGACAGGTGGAATGGCAGTAAATTTTTAAAAAGTGTTCCCTGTAGCCCTATGGGAATGAAAGACAGAGTCTGGAATTGTGTCATGACCGTGCTGCTCATCACGGATGCTTTTTTTTCCTCCTGCAAACATGTAGATTTTGGAACATGTTCTGATCAGTCACTGCTCTGAGTGCAAGTTCCATTGTCAGCATGAAGTATCTTGGAGCATCCCCTCTGCCTTCCATCGCTGTCCTTTCCTTCTTCCCTGCCCTCTGCTTCTCCCTTTGCTTTTTCAAGTCTCCCACTGTAATTTCTGCACCTTCATCAAGCACTTAATTTTTGTCCCTACATTTTGTCATCCCACTGACTGGCTTTCCTGTAGTTTGTGCTGTCAGCACATTCAGGCTTTCCCAGAGGGGCTCTAACATTAATGAGTAAGGAAGCTTCTGATGTTTTAAAGATTAGCGGGGGGAATGCAGGACAGCACAAGAGCAAGATTTAATAAGTCTTTCTATATCCGTGCCTCAGTTTCCCTGTCCATTTTTTGATAGTAATGCTGAATTCCATGTCAAGGCTGGTGAATGGGTTAATTCATTGCTCATTTACAATGAGCTTATAGATCAGGAAGGGGAAGAGCTGTATGATCCATTTCATTGTCCACAAAAGGCAGTGAATCAGAACATTCTAGAATCCAGCTTTGTGCCCCACAGTAACTCCATAAGTGTTCCCTGGGTTTGTGGAATGAGCTGAAGTTAGTTTCCAGTGGGGACATGGATGAGCTGCAATGGGAAGGAGGGAAAGAAAAGATAAAATAATTGCCCCAAAAGAAAAACTATTGTCAAAGTTGGCTCCTCTGACAGCAGCATTTGTTTTAACTTCCTCAAGGGACAGGGTCATTATGTTTGTATCATACTTCACTCCCCAATTCATCCTTGCTGGAGTGAGCAGCAGGATGGAACCTGCATTAGCTGAGTCTTGTCAAAACACAGAAATCCAGTGTGCCTTGCAGGAAAGGGATAAACCTTGCTTTTTTCTAGCCAGGAGATTTAGATAGTGTATTTTTAAACATGAAACTCTATCCCTTGTTCATCCCATCTCTCATTCCACCCTCAGTGAGGAAGGGGGAAGTAGGTAAAGTGATGCAATTTTATCATTTTAATTTTCTGTGCACATAAAGTCACTGAGATATCTTGCGTTTGTTTCATCTCAGGGAGCTTCATTTATCCCAGAGTCAGCTACTGCAGCAACCAAAATAAGGGGTGCAAAATCACCACATTATGGTACAATTAATTACGAAAAAATTCCTGAAAAGACAGAGAAAAAAAAAAAAAAGGTAGACCTAAAGATTTCATCACAACTGTCTGAAGCCAGACATTCTCTTTCTGGCACATTTCTCAAACATATTTCTCAAACTTTTAGTTTTATAATACATTTTAGTAACAAAGCAACTGCTGTAATGATTTGTAATTGATACAAAATACAGTTATTTGTACTAAAATTTGTTCAGTTGGCACTGTTTATGAAAGGATTCTCGATTTGGCATGATGAGGGTTGGAATAAATGGGTATTGCACACCTTATTAAAAGCTTAAATAGTTTTATTAAACATAACAACACGAAATCAAATTGTTTTAGTTTTCAATTTGCTAAAACTCAGAATCAGGTAAGAAACTGCAAAAATTCTGTCAGAACTTTGAATGGTAAATCATCTTCATTCCATGATTTCCTTTGGAATTTCTCCCCTAGCTCTGGGAAGGGGAACCTGGGTGAGTTTTTGCCTTGGCACTGCTCTCTTGCTGTCACCGAGCGCAGCCATCTGCTGCTGTCTCTTCAAGGTTGGGTTCTCCTGTAATTTGTGGATTCTCTCTCACTCCCAATTAGCATTCCATCCATATTATGTGAAGGAAATAGTGGAAAACAATTGCTTATATAAATACCATAGGGAAAAAAATGGTCATCTTTAAAGAAATCAGTTCTTGTGAACAGGAAGGAGGCACTAAGTTGGTTTTCTCACATATAAAGCATTTTAATAAGACTCTGCTGTAGTCTTTGGAAGTGTAATTACATTTTCCTCGTGATACAAATTTTCTATCCAATACCAACTGAACAAAACCTTCAGTTGAAGCCCACCTGGGCCAATTTGTAATTAAAATAAAGAGAATTTGTTAATTTGCAAGTATAATCAGATCAATATAGCAGTTGTGGAAGAAGAAGAAGAAGCTGGTGTTATCCTCTGAAAGGTTTAATGGGCTCAGCTAAGTGTTATTTGCCTTCAAGACAGAGCAACTGAGGCAGAGAAGAAGAAGAAAAAAATACTGTCCAAAACATCCATGATAATAATTTAGAAATTGAATTCTAAGCTCCCAGAAAGATCCGACCACTCTCCGATGACTCTTCAAATTTACACTCGGTACATTCCAGGTTTTAAATTATGTTGGCTTTGGTTTATGCAGGAGATTTAGCTTTCAATTAAATATTTAAGCAGTGCAATAGTGCTGGACTCTTCTTCTAGACTGGCCTTTGACTCAGGGACTGGATATGCTGACTTTATAGGAGATCATTCAGTTCAGACAATTTAATTGGGTTTTAGCACTGTTCAAAGATGATATATTAGGTCTAGAAGGGTGGTTGGTTCTGCCAAATGAGCTCTGTCCCCAGAAATGTTAACCAATTTATTAAATTCAAAAACTTAAAGGCCAGTCCCTTATATGGAAGTAATTGTTTTTTTGCCTATAGTACTAATTAAAAATAGTTTTTTTTTCTGTAATATTCTATTATTTATTGGATTTTTGCATCTTTGCATGTTGAAGAATATATGTCTTAGGTTTGTACCTTCACCTGAATGTTTTCTGAGAGGATCCCTTCATTCATGTTGTGCTCATGTCAGATTTAGTTCACTGAATTCTTTTTTATCAGGCTGGTATCCTTTTAATTGTATTGGTCTATGGCTGAGTGCTTTATACATCCCTCACTGCTGGACCTTTTCTGGAAATTCATTGCCTGAAAATATTTCACCTGTTTCAACTACCTAGAACTTATGGCTGAGTCAGAGTATGAAAAGAAAACAGAATCATTGGCATTTACAAAATCAGTTATGTGGAGATTTTGTGGATGATGTTACATCTCAAATGAGACTCAAAGAAGCCTTGAGAATGTGAGATTTGCCTCCCTCTAAATTTGCCTCCTTTTGCTAATTTTCAGATTTTATGCAAATGTCACTATGGCAATAGATTTTTCAAGGGAGGTATCCATTGAAAATTCCCTCAGATTAATGGGTTAAAAACACTCCACTGTGTAAAATACTTGAACAAAACATGAAATCAAATTGTTGGGTGGCCAGAAGCACTCAGCTTTAGATCTGGTGATTTGAGCATCAAATGCATTCGAAGTAAGTTAGGCCTCTCTTTCCTGCATCTGTGCAAGCTTTTAAGGGGGGAAAGAAGATTTCTGGGTCAAGCAGTTGAATTTTGTGGGGTGTTTCTGTCCTAGCAGAAGGCTGAGTAATTGTCCCTAAAACGTTCTGATTGCACCTGTTGGTTTTATTTGACCTCCTCTCAGGAATTTGTAGAACTGCCCCGCTCGGCCCCTCCGTGTTCCATGGAAAGCCCCACCCATGGCTGATCTGGATGCTGATCCCCTTTTCCTGTCACTTCTGACTTCAGTAGCTGCTGCAGGCCCAGCTTTGGCAGCAGATGGGAGGGGGGCCCTGAGCTGTGCCTAACCCCAGCTCTAACTCTGAGCCCAGCTTGCACCGATGTCCCCTCGTGTCCCGGCATGCGGAGCCCTCCGGGCAGCTCCCAGCTCTGGGGCTGTGCCCTGGGCACTGCTGACCCCTGGCAGCTCCTGCAGGGCATCAGCAAAGGGTTAACAACGATTCTGTTCACTTTCTGCATAAATCTTAATGGCATGATATACAGTGTACTTGTTGGGAATTGAGTTCTCATCTAATTTCTGTGCATTTTTCCCCTTTCTGTGAAGACCTTACCTGTTTGGAGCAGGATGTTTTTCCATAAAAGCTCCTTGGTGAGTTCCCAGTTCAAACCCAGCATGCCTATACTCCATTTGCTGTCCTTGCTGAAAATAACTCTGTGCTTAGACTTTTTAATTTTGGATTAATTTTTTGTTTTTATTTGTTTACCCGCATGGCTGATCCATAGGTTTCCACCCACATAATTTCACTTTTAAACTATGGATGCGTGTTCACCATCAAGCATTGCAAGGAGTTGAATTCACTTTTTTTTCCCCCCCCTTTTTTTACCTTTGAGAGTGCATTTAATTTTTAAGTAGCAGGGAAGTTGAAAAAAATAAATTATTTCTAAGTGGATAGAAATGATTGCAATGTCTTTCCAAACAAGCCTCTCTCTTTTTTTTCTATATTGCTTCCTTTATTATTGTAGCACTAAGTTGCTTACAGACAGAAAACATCGATGATGACCTCTGAAAATAAGACAGATTAGCAGTGAGTAGGCAGTAAAGTACTGCAGTGAGAGGTGAAGCAGTGAAATGGGCACTGAAGAAAAAGAAAAAGAAAAGCTGATTACTCTGGAGAAAAAAAACATCACAGAATGGTCTGGGGTGAAAGGGACCTTCAAGATTATCTTGTTCCAACATGGGAAACAGTTCTGTTAAAATTGGGATATTTGAAATAAAAGGAGGTTTCATTTTAATGTGAAAAAATGGAGCATATTATAAGAATGCAGACAAGAGAAAAGCAAATTTTAACAAGTTTTTTGATGTTGGAGTTTGGTTCAAAATTTAGGCAGTGCTGCATCACCTCAGTCACCACTTTATAACAGGACTGGACTTAGATGCTGGAAGTTTTGGCTACTAAGAATGGAAGAAGTAGGAACATCTTAGAAAATTTAAAAACTTCCAGCAAGGAGTTTTCTGGGGCTTGGGTTTTTGGGGTTTTTCTGCGGATTTGGGATTTTCTCTTTGTTTTTAATTTAGGTAAAGATATCTATTAACTATGCCCACCAGTATCTGTTGGAATATTTGTACATGGCTCTTGGGTTTGCTCTAGAAGCTGGCACCACATGTATCACCCTTAATGTCTCTATCAAAATATTCTCTTCAGGAAAAGAACTTGTTAAGAGCTTTGTAGGACACAGAATTACCAGAGAAAGGAGGAAATTGGGAGAAGCAAAGGGAAGGAGGGAGGGAGGGAGGGGGGGAAGAAGGAAGGAAGGAAGGAAGGAAGGAAGGAAGGAAGGAAGGAAGGAAGGAAGGAAGGAAGGAAGGAAGGAAGGAAGGAAGGAAGGAAGGAAGGAAGGAAGGAAGAAAGAAAGAAAGAAACTTTGCTTTATTAATGGAGAATTTCTAATTCCTGAAGTACCTTCCTAAGAACCATTTCTAAATGCAGTTTCTGGTGCACCAAAGAGTTTGCCTGATGGTGATCTTAGAAGTGCCAAGGTTCTGGAAGAAGAGTTTTGGCAGTGGATTTCTAAGCAAAGGCTGCGTGGGTCACCCCTGCACTAAGCAGGAGATGTCGTCAACCAGAAATGGTTTTAGATTGAAGTAAGATTAAAAGGCTGAGATTAAAGAGGGGAATATATGAAATAGGCTCCAAAATTGTTGCCTGTCTTTCACAAGACTCTTTTTGTGGTTTGTTTAATGCCAGTGCTAGCTTAAAAATATGGTCCCTACTCGTCTACAGAGAAATTAGGATAAAAAACACACTTTGGGTGAGGGAAAAAATCATGTTGTTTCCATTAAGGTCTTAATGAGACCTAAAATTCTGTAAACAGAATGGATGTTGATTTGACAGCTAAGTGCCTGGTGAATAAAGAATCCTACCATTGCTTTTTGTGCTTTTTCTAGCTTTATTCACAAACTGACAACTGGAAACATCTTTGGTTTTGTGTTTTAGGCACAATGATAAATGAATTAAAATTTCTGGACTTTGAGACAGACTTTTTTTTCTTTTTTTTTTTTTTGTAATTTTATGTGTAATTGCAAATTTCATGCAGAATTTTTCTCCTGATACTTTTGTTGCTGCTTATGTAGTCAAGATAAAGCTTATTCCATCAGCAGTCATAGGTGTTTCCATTTCAGTGGGTTTGGTGTGGAATAAGTGCTTTTGTTTTTATGAATCTCATCTATTTGGAGCCTATTTGTTGGGAATATAAAAGGAATTTTCAGTCTTTGCAGACTGGTGCTATTTGACTATAAATATTTGAATATATAATGCATCTCCTTCATATTACATATATGTAATTTATATATTGTTTTAAAGTCATGTCACTCATTTGATAATGGATTTAAAGATACATTTAAGAACCAGAAGGATTTTGTGAGACATTAAGCTCCATCAGGAACTGTGCAGCCTCTGGTTTACAAAATATTTTAAAAGTACTAATTCTTACTAGTAAAATAATAATAATTAAAATGTTAACCAGTTAAAATATGGCAGCTATTTAGTATTTTTGCAAAGAGCTTTACCACAATGCATTTCCAGAGATTATGGCAGAGTTTGATGTGTTACAAAGTCAACAAGTGAGAGCCCTGAATGGTTTCAGTAGGTCTTAATCTGTTCTTACTGGGTTGGCAACATGAAAGAACTTGCATGCTGAGCTCAATCTCTTCATTGCTTTTTAAGCTCTGACAAAGTGATGTCTTCATTTTCTTCTTTAGTTTCCTCCCGTCTCCTTTTGTGCAGTTTCAATATCTACATCTCAGTGCTACTGCATTTAAAATAGAAAAAAAATCCTCCAAAACTGTGTTAGAACATTAAACAGTAATACAGATTTCCCCAGATACATTCTATTGCTGATATAGATTTCTGTACAGATCTAATTGGGGTAAAACTACTGCTGTGTCTCACCGAATTCCAGGTGTGGTTGCACAGTGGAGTAGATCCAGGGAGGAAAAAGTAAACTGCCTTTTCATCTCCTGATGTCTTAAACACAATGTTGTTGTTCCTAACACTTGGGAGAAATGAAGACTGAAATTGTAATGGGAAATGTTTTGGTCCCATTTGCTTCCATGTCTTGGTTTTAACATTGACTCCCAAAAATCTGAATTTCTTCCTGCATCCATTGCCAGGAAAACTATGGTACAGTCTTTTGGAAGTTACTGTATTATGAAGATTCTTTTAAAGTAACTGTTTTGTAAAAGTGAGGCCAAATGTGCCTAAATTTCAGCTTTTGGAATAATTTATGAAGTGCTGACAAGCCAAGAGCAAGGAAAGAGCAGAAGTTCATAGCAGAAACAAGTCATTCACCACCTACCTTCAACATTATTGTTTAGTTATCATTTATAAAGCTGGGAGTGTGTTTGCATCTACAGAATAATGAGGATTTATAGTTTCCAAGTTCTTAAAATATCACAATGACATGTAAAGATATTTTTCTAATGGCATTACTGTTACTGAAAATAACTGGGCTTTGGAGGTTTGCTGAAGGAATGAAATTTGAGTTGGAATGTATCGATGAAAACTCAGGAATCAAGTAAAATGATGGTCAAATGAAAGATTCCTCAGCTACAAGAGGCTTCAGAATAGACTTGTTGACATCTCAGCAGTGTTCTCAGAAATCTGTCCAAACCAATAAGATGCACAAATCTTTTTTGTTTGTTTGCTTGTCTTTGTTTGCTAGCAGGGCTGAGTTTAACCACATGAGTAATTGTGTTTTACAAGGTCTGCTCTTTCTGGCTACAAAACATCATCCTCGAAGGGAAAAGCTTCTGGCACTGAAACCAACACTTAAGTGCTTGCCTTGAAAGAAGTACATCCTAAAGACAAGATGTAAATAGAACTGAGCTCAGACCATTTCCTCTAAGGCTGTTTGTAATTGTATTTGGTTGAACACAGGTCTGGGGACTCAGAGTGTGGAGAACTCTGGAAAAATGTGTTGAGTCCCAGGTTCACTTCTGCTTCAAGGCTTGAAGGCAATTCTGTCTCTGTAGAACTTTACTCCAGTTTGTAGCTGAGAATAGCATTTACTTCCAATTTTTTAAAATATTTTAAATTACTTCATTAACCTTGTAAAATAATTTTAATAACCTTGGATTGTATTCAGTAAAATTTGAGAATATTAAGAATACTAGGACAGTACAGAAAGATTCTTTTGTCAAGAGGAAGTGAATATGGCAGAGTCATACCTGTGCTCCTGGTTTGCTTTGTAGTGATTGATGGGTGACAATGTCCTAACAATATTCTATATTAAACTAAATCATTTATTAATTGAAGTAAGCAACAAGACTCTAATTCACTGATACATTTATATTTTCATTTTTGAAGGAATATGAGTGTGTGAAAGTGAGAGCTAAAATAAGTCTCAATATACAATTTGGTTAAAAATACACGTTCTGTGACAGATGATTATTTCAAAGTGAAAGAAATATATTCTGATTTTTTTCTGAGTAGCTAATAAAAATTTCTTAGTTAACACAATCTCAGTTTAAATATTCTAATATAGAAGCATGATGTGCCACTGCAAGCAAGGGAATACACTTATAGTCAGGACCTTTTTGGAACACAAATTTCTGACCCAGTCATCTGTAGCTGTAGGTTTAACAGTTGGATATTAAGTGCTTTGTGGTGGTTCAATACCAGAGTTACTGACTATAAATTCCAACTGCTCTTTTGGGACATTCCAGCTTCTCCCACGTCTACAAGAGCTCCAGCTCTGACCCAATTCCGTGGAAGTTTGTATGAATATATGCATGGGCTCTGGTCAGTGTGATGGAATTCCTTTGGACAGAGCTTTTTTGTTTTAATTTCTAACTGATACAGGCTTGCCACATGTATGATCTGTTAGTATAAATTAAATACCATTATAACTATACAGTGTTGTAATTGATTTCTGCTGTTTAAAAATAATCTAGTGCTGAATTCCATTGTAACATTTGCACTCCTTTGTTTGCACATACGCCTCTGCACACACACTTCTCAGAAGTGGAGATTGTTATGTAAAAACCAAGTTAATGGGATGGTCTGATCACAGGCTGAAAGTGTGTGGAAGAAGAAATTAGTACAAGAAAAATGGAAATGAGGGATGGGTTGGAAGAGAAGGGAGCAGTGAAATAGAATAGAGAGAAAAATATAAAAGAATTCAATTAAAAGAACTAGAACAAGGGGAACATGAAGGAAGAAGAATCTTGTGGGGGTTTGTCAAACAGCTTTTCTCTTAAGGAAGGGGTGGAATCCTGATTGAATGAATTGAGGCATGGACAGTACTCTGGCCATAGTTCTGAGTTTCTGCAGAGCAGAATGTCAGGTACCTGCAGGTCCCTCAGGATGTCCCAGTAAACATCCTCAGCCCCTGGATCTGCTGCATGCACATTGTGGGGTCGGGGCACAGTGCCCCAGCCTGGTTTTCCATGACGGAATTCCTGATGTGTTCTAACAGCGGCTCGTGAGTGTGTGCATCACTCCCTGTCCCCTCTGCATGTCCTTCCCTCCCACCCCTTGTCACTCATATCCCCTGGTTATTCCTGACTTCCTTTGGAAAAGACACCTGGAATGGCTGACCCAGAACCTGTACTTTCATTCCCAAAGGTTTTAGGATTTTTTTGTATTTCTTCAGAAGTTGTTTCTATTGAATGCAAACATTCAGTATTGGATCTTTTAAACAATTCAATTCTCCATTATGAGCCAATGTTGTTCTTTAAGTGAATGAATTCAGTATTCCAGGGGAATTTGGGACCTGTTATTGGGAAACACTGAGCATCTGTAAATCCTGCTCAGCCTTATGGGAGCTGCAGATACTCCCCATTTCTGAAGGAATATCTTTAAAATGCTGTTAAGCAAGGAATATCTTAATTTTTTGAGAATTAACTTGTGTAATTTTATTTTGTTCTTTCTTTAAAGCAAATCCAAACCAGCTCCACAGATTTCACCCAGTAAGTCTGTGGGAGGGGAGTTTTGTGTGGCTGCAGTCTTTGGAGCTTCAAGGTCATGGTTTGCAAACAATTCTGGTCTCAAACGAGAAAAAGGTTGGTACTTCACAGAATTAGGACTTGCATTTAAACTGAAATTCTTATTTTGTGACAGGTTCTAAGCAATTTATGGATTTTGTTCCTTAATCTCAGTGGCAATTGAGAATTTTAGGAGCATGCTTGGGGTGCTTTTGGTAAAATGTACAAGAAACTTTAATTAGTGAAATGAATAATTGATTTTTTATTATGATACAGTGACAGAAACCCAACTTTGATAGTTCAGTCCAAAGGTACCGTGTGAAGTGGCACTGAAGAGATTGTGAGATAAAGATGATACCCCTTTGCTAAAGCAAATGTACAGGATATGTTTGGAAATGTGTAATCCCCTGAACACACCTTGTAGGTTCTCTTGTATGAGATATTCATACAATTGTGTAAAAATTGTGTGTTTTGTACCATTTCCTCTTTGTCTCTCCAGCTTTTTTATTACATTTGATTCACATTTTTAGCCACAAACAAGGCGCTTAAAAGAACACAGACTCTGCTATTTCTGCGAAAGCTTTTTCTGTTCTTGCTGTGCTGTTGCAATCAGATTTTCTCTCTTTTTGCCCCCAGATCAGTCCAAGCAGTTTGTGGTGGAGTCCCTGTACATCATCAGCTGCTACGGGAGCCTGGTGGAGCATGTCCTGGAGCCGCGGCCGCTCAGCACCGCGCCCAAGATCAGCGACGACACCCCCCTGGAGATGGTCACCTGCCCCAGGGCCAGCTGGACTTTGGTTAGGTACCTCATTCCTGTGACTTTCCCTTCCTTTCAGCCACAAAATGCTTGTGATCTTTCTTTTTTGAATGAGCTGCATCGTGATTGTCACTCGTGTAAAGACTCCTCAAGTTTTCTGTTGGAGGAGGGAAATTCCAGCCTTGCTTTCCATACGGTTCTGTCACTGTTCCCCTGCCTCAGTGGGAGCTAAGCTTTTAAGTCCTGCTCTACACGTGGAGCTAGACATGAACATGTCTATGAATCAATAGAGATCCTTATTAATTGGTGATTTTAAATGATCAGGTTGTAATTTTCTTTTTATATAAGGACTAGAAATGATTATTTTGGTAGTGTTGAAATACAGAATTCTGCTGTGAGACATGAGCGAGATTCCCAAGATGAAACATTATGAGTTTTCCTGAGAGCAGCTGAAGGTACCGTTTCTAAAGACAGTAGAAGAAATTATTCCTGACATGTGGAAGAAAGCAAAGAAAAATTGATGAGAAAGTGTTGTCAGTGCTTTTGATGTTTTAAAATATTTTTCTATCGATTTTTCTTGGCTCCTACATTCCTTAGTGCTCCTTATGGCTGGACTGGAGTGATCAATACTTGATTTACCAAGCTATTTAGGAGTGGCCCACCCTAATTAGAATTACAACACAGACTTTGGGACCATTATTGTTGAAATGAGTAGGTTGTAATGGAATTGAAAATTCTAATTGGATCAATAATCCATAACTTTACACAGCTTTATTTTCACAGTAAGTGCTCAATGACTTCGCAGGATGGAAGCAGTGCTAGCTAACAGAACAAAAAAGTTCCCCAGTTTCTCCTGTGTGTTTATATAACGTCAGCATGACATACAATGGTCCTAAACATATTTACCAGCTTAATCTAAACCTCCTTCCTGGGTGTTTTTTTACGCAATCCCTGCTGCAGTCAACAACCAAGTATTGTCTTTGCCTCACAATCTGCACGATTTGGCCCTGCTGCTCCACTGCCTGTGGTGGATTGCAGTGTTTGAACAAGCTAATTTAAATAATTACAAACATTTTGTGAGCTTGTATAGATAATTGCATGTGATGACAGAAACACTGATTTACATTCTCTGTATTAGCTTAAATATTAATAGTCTTGTGTTTTACCTCAGAACTCCTCAGTGGAATGAACTCCAACCACCATTTAATGCAAACCATCCACTGCTCCTGGCTGCAGATGCTGTGCAGTACTACCAGTATCTTCTGGCTGGCTGTGAGTAGCTGACAACTTCTTGTCTTGTCTCATGTGCACGTTTTAAGCGGAGGATGGTTTTCTGAGTTGACTTTTCAGCCAGTTTCAGTGTATGTTCAACCCCAGAGTAGGGTTGTGTGTAACTGGGTTGGTAAGGATGGAGCAGGGAATGTGGTGTTGGGATTTTTGCCATGAATCAGAGTTGTGAGGCTGTGGGAGTGCTTGGCTGGCCTTGAGAGTCACCCACCAGATCCCATGAAATCTTCAGGGTTTCCTCACCTTATTCTTTCTCATGCTTTTTGCCATTTCTTCCTGTGAATTCCATACCCAGTGACAAATGAGTGCATCTGCATTTCCCTCTCCCTGGGAACTCCTGGTTGCTGGACTCCTTCCAGCCACAGTCTCAGGCAGCTGCTTCCCTCAGGAGCCTTGGCACTGCTGCCAGGGATGCCTGCCCACCTGCCTTGGCCTGTGTCTGGCCCAGCCACATCATTCCCAGAGAGCCAATATTTCATGGCATGGCATATTCAGAAACATTCATACACCTGTAGCTATATATATATATATATATATATATATATATATATATATATATATATGGTGCATCTATATTGCATAAATACACAAACCCACACATTTTTATAATGCTTTTGTAGAAAAAAATGAGTGTTTCTCTTTCATCTGGCAATTTAAAAGAGAGGACTACTGACAGTGAGGAGCAAGTCTCTGTTCTGTCTAGATCACAGTGATGCAGCAGTTGAAGTCTCACAAGGGAGCAGCTTCTGGCATCTGTTGAGGTTCTCCTGGGGAAACCAGAGCTGTGCACAGTTGTCAGTGCAGGCAGCATTGTGTGACAGGGGCATTTCAGATGCACCAAGTGGCCATGTGGGCCAGGAGACACTTTGGATGGGACTGGTGAAAGGGACACTGGTGCCAGATTGGGTCTCCTGCTTCTACCTGTCCATCTGTTGCATCCAAGTGTCATGGAAACCTGCAAAGTTAGAGTCTTCCTTCTTCTGTGCTGCACAGAACATTGGGATAAGATTCAGCACCATAAGATTTGTATTTTGGCTGTTTTTTTTTTTTTTGTAGATTCCTGGCTTGTTTCACTTGTACTTGTATCCCAAATAGTGAAACCAGGGATGGATGGGGCTCATTTTGTGTATTTTATTAACAGCTCAAATACTGTTACACAGTACAGTATGCACATGTGTACAAATATACATTTCAAATGGCTTAGTACTGAAAACTTTTTAAAGAAAGAAGAATGAGTTGTAGCTAAATTCCAGCAAATTAATGAACTTAAAGGGGTTTTGCATATTTGATTGACTTTCCCCTTGTTTCCTTTGTGGGACTTCTGTACCTTTCACATGTTTTTTGTATGTTTGAATTCACACAGTCACATCCATGGCACATCATGGAATTGCCCTGGAAATAGGTAACTTTGCATCACCAGGAGGTCAGACATCCTCCTTTCATATTAATTTCCTTTCTTCCTTATCTCTCCCCTTTGAATTCTTTTTCCTTTGCACTGTAGATGCAATATCTGCAACGTAGCCAATTAAAGAATTTGTGTTATTTGAATGATAAGACTTTTAACTCAGGTTTTAATTCCCATAATAGAAATTCTTTTAAGCTGGATGTGACATGGAAAGAATAATAGAATAATAACCACTAAAGACAGCAGAGCATCTAGAGGACATAATGCAAATGGCAATAACAGAGAAATTTGTGTCTGATTGTCTTTGAAGTTTTGTCTTCTGGATTTGTTCAGGCTGAAGCTCCTCAGTGAAGTCCCTGACAATGGACTCCAAGCAGCTTTCCCACAAAAGCCACCTGTTAAAGAGCTGCTAAGCCCAGCTCTGTGTCTCTGCTTACCTGCAGCTCTGCTCTGGACTGGCTTTAGCTGCAGCCTGGCTTTGCTGAGCTGGAGCTTCCATCGGGGGCTTTAATTGCCAGCAAAGGGCTCAGTCGGGGCTGAGAGGGGCTGGTCCATCTGTCTGCCACTCAGTGCTCAGCGGAGCCGTGGCGCCGTTTCAGGGTCACTATTTGTAGCTGTCTCTCAGAGGTAGAATGCAGCAGTTTCTCTCCGTTTCTGTATAGCATTTCTGCCAATTGTTTGGCTCCATTAAGTGTGCAGAGGAAATAAAAGCCTGAATGACCAAGTCACAAGGGGGTATGGATAGACCCTTTCTTTGTCCACACTCAGAACATTGCATTAGGTCTCATTATCCATTTATAATAAGTGACCTTTGCCCCCTGGGTCATTGAAAAACCCTCAGTGTGCTTTTTAGCACAGAGTACCTCTGTCAGCAGCCGGGCAGAACAATGAGACGTCTGGAGGGCTGCACGGCCAGGTTTTCATAAATAAGAGGTTTGATGCCAAAACACAGGGCCAAAATCTTCCTTAGCCTTTGAAAAATACAAACCAGGCCGGTGACTTCTTGTGCTAAACAGAGACTATTCAAAAAATCCTGCATTAGGTTATCAACACACCGTTCAGCTTCTAATATTTTTAAAGAATCTGAAAGTTTTATTTGCAGCTAGAAAGGAAGGAACAAGGAACCATTGTTTGAAGAAATGTTTTGTACAACAAGTGTCCAAGACCTTTATCCCAAGGGTATTTGTAAGTGGATCAGCACAGCTGTTTCCTTGCTTTGAGGTCATCTGTGACATCTGCTGCAGAAAACTGCATCAGTGTGTGCAGCTCGTGTCTACCTGAGCAGTTACCACAGCTTGGGCTGCTGCACAGGTGAGAAAGTGGGAAGTGAGGAGTTTACAGCTTTCTGGGAGTTCCTGGTTTGATAGTGAACTTGCACGTCAAATTCCATGACCTGCTGGGCTGCAGGAAGTGTCAGGATCCTGCTCTGAACTCTGCAGTGGGTCAGAGAGAATAAAACCAGTCCTGAGAGCTCCTTCTGACAGCACATTCCAGCTCACTTGTTCCCATGAGTCCAGCCCACAAACCCCTGGATTAATTACGATCCTCAGGTTTTCAGTGCTGGGTTTCAGGTATCAGATATTTCTATACACTCTTCACATTTGTCCTGGTTTAGTCACCCCAAGGCAATATTTAATACATAATATTCTGCCTTATTTGTGTCTCTAATATTCCCTCTTCATTCACCTGTGTCCTGGGCAACTTCCAAATCTAACCACAACAGAAGGAACTCCAAGTCACATTTTATTCTTCCTAGATGTTTCTTCTGTAACAAAAATAGCATCGTGTGTTGTATTAAACTGTCCTAGCAGGCCTGGCAGTAGGAGGAGAGTTGTGCCAGGCACTGCACGTGTGCACAGGAGGGTTTTGGTGTCCACAGGAACTTGCAGTGTTAAAGCTTTCTCCACAGAGTTGCCAAGTTTTTCATTAATTACTATTTAAACCCTGCCTTCTTCCTGCTGTTTGGTACTTAGGAATTAAGGTGATTTGGGTTGTATAAACTCTTGAGGATGCTGTTAAGATGTCCTTTCCATGTCCATGACAATCCCCTGGCTGTGTTCAGGTTTCTTTCAAATAAATTCTTTGCTCTTTTACCAGGCCTTGAAGTTTTGCATATTTGATTGACTTTCCCCTTGTTTCCTTTGTGGGACTTCTGTACCTTTCACATGTTTTTTGTATGTTTGAATTCACACAGTCACGTTCATGGCACATCATGGAATTGCCCTGGAAATAGGTAACTTTGCATCACCAGGAGGTCAGACATCCTCCTTTCATATTAATTTCCTTTCTTCCTTATCTCTCCACTCTGAATTCTCTTCTCCATTGCATTGTAGATGCAATATCTGAAAAGTGACCAAATTAACACATTAATGAATAAACCCCCTAAAATTGACCAAAAACTGCCCCAAAAAAGGTATTGAATAGACTGAGATCTGATTTCTCTCCTCTGGCTCTGCAAAGGGCACCTTCACATTCCAGGCAAGAGTTTTGGCTCATCAGGACCAATTTCATGAACACGGCCTACAGTTGTCAGAAGTGGGCCAGTGACAAGAATTAATATATTAACTGGTGTGCAGTACTCTGACAAATTGCTTACTAAATACATCAAAATTGATTGGGCATTCTGTGTTTAAATTGACAAATGACTGCATTAGGGGAAGGAGGGAAATCCATTAATTACAGCTGCCCTCAACCATAGGAAATGTAATCGTATAAATATAGATTTTGTTAAAACAAAAGTCTGTACTTTACTCCTGTGTTGCTGGTAAGTGTACTTGCACCTCTTTGCTATTAAACCTGCAATAGGAGGTTTTGAAGACAGATCTTTGCAATTGGCTTTTAAATAATCAAAGAGCATTTCTGTTGTGTTAAAAGGAAAGATGCAGTGTTTCTGCATCCCACTCTGACCGCTTCTGGAAATTGTTTCACTCTCTCTTAGAAAAATGGACCTGTAGCTGAGGCTTCTGTTGTCTCATTAATTGTTTATTCTAAATGCAATGTGATTTGTATTCCAAGATATGAGCATTCAAACCAGCACTCCCTATTCTCCTTCCTTGTCCCTGTTTTATAGTCAGGCTTACAGGGCTGTTACATTTTTCTGAGTAAGAATTTGCACTTGAGTTAGGCCTGAAGATACAATCAGTTTTATAGGCTTCGTTAAGGGATTCTTGAAAAGATTAGGGCCTGTATTTATAGCTGCCTTTGACTTTTGGCTGTTACTACAGATTTTCATTTCTGGACCAACTGTTGCACATATCTTGTGTTTCACTGAAAATGGCTTTCATTGCAAGTCAAATTTAGTAACTGTCCATTGTCTTCAAAGGGAGGGGGTGAGCCTTTCCCTGCTGTTTGTTTGGGTTAAATGATAACACCATTTTTACAGATAATCTCTGTAGCTCTGACATCATGTTTGCACTTCCTGCTCTCTCTAATGAAAGCTGTGCACCGTGGGCAAGACTTCTGTCTCCAAGCAGCATCATGGTTCTTTATGACCCCTTTTATATTCCTTTCATACATTCCATTGACAGAAATAAAAATTACATCCACAGCACTAGTGAGTATTGTGGGAAGTCTGAGAGTAAGATGGAGAGTGTGTTAAATAACTGTGAATATGTGCTGTGAACACAGGCACTGTGAAAACCAAGCTGTGATGCCTGGAATGAGAGACAGTGAGTGCCACAGGAGGAATCTGGACATTCTGGTCCTCCAGCCCTCCTCAGTGCAGAACTCACTCAGCAGAGTGTGGTGCTGGTCTGGTCATAGTTGAATGAACTGGGACTGATAATCCCATTTACTGCTGTCCTTACATTCTTTTCAGGGTTCATCTTTAACAGTGGGTTTGGGATGGAGGAATGCAGGTGATGGCACATCCCTTTCTGTATATGTAACTCTAGAATGTTGTGTAACGTTTTTGGGGAGGCTGGAGCTGCTCTTGCTCTGGATATGTTCAATGTCTGTCACAACGAGCTGGGTTTCAAACAGTAAAACTGATCAAAAGCAGAGCCTGTGCATAACAACAATTGCTCTGTCGAGTGGTTACGAGGTGTTCAAAGCCTTTCTGCTCTGGCTCTGTGGCAGGGCCACGCTCAGGCAGGAGCTTGGGGCAGTTTCAGCTGCTCCACTCCAGCATCTGTGCTGGGCTTTGCTGGTTCTGCACTTGGCCAGTTGAACATAGGCCATTTCTGGAGTCCATCCCTATCCAAAACCAGCTCTGACCTTGCCCTGGAGTGGGGGAGCTTCACCTCAGTTCACCTGAGCTGCCATGGAGAGGAGCTGCAACAAGCCATGGGATATGGGTGAACATTTGCACCTGCCTCCTTTTCCTGTGTTGGTCATGTGAGTGGTGCCCAAACTCCTGCCCTTCAGCTGTACCTGCTGCCACAGGTGAGGGCCTAGCCACAAAGTTGGGTCAGTTGAGTGTTCCAGGCTTAGAACTGCAAAATCAGAGTGCCAGACAATCTGTTTGCTAGATTCCCACTCTGCCATTTTATTCTTTCTACCCGCTGTTGCCTCAAGTCAGTGAATAATTTTCATGAAATTCTACTTTATTATAGCCATATATAATAAAAGAAGGCAAAGCACTTCTTAAAAGAACTTCCTGGGACTCTTCATCAGTGATCTCAAAAGAGTTGTGCAGATGTCCTGTAAAAATCCATGGCTTTGGGGAAAAATTTAAAATTCCTTGAAATTTTGAAGAGGAAAATGAGTTTTAGATTTTTCCTATGCAGGAGAATGAGTTGTAGCATTTCAGAAAATCAATTGTCAAGTGTTTATTTTAACTCAGGTATTCTCTCTATACATGGAAATATTGCTATCTGAATGAGCATATAAGTCATAATGTAAGTGATACTGTTAAAATACATTCTAGAAGAATTTTGGTGATTTAAAATTTGGAATTTTTTACTGCATTTAAAACTGTTGCAGGTCTTAAATACATATGTTATAAGTGTGTATATATATTTTTTTTTTTTTTAATGACAAAGGTTACAATATTCCTGGAGAAAACTTATTCCAAGCAGACATTTCTCATACAGAATGTGTTTGGGTTTTCCTGGAAAGAGTCACAAATGGTGAAAATGGAATTTCCAAGTTTGCTTCTTACACTTGAAGGCGTGACAGATTGCAGGTTAATCTGCCTCCCCTGCCCCTTCCAGAAAAGGTGTTTCTAATGAAACTGAATTCATAGTTTTTTTTTTTTTAGGGAAAACTACATTTCCCTAAAACTGTAGCCTTCACTTTCTGCTCCCTGCAGGAACCAGAACTGAGTGTTAAGGGGAGCAAATTGAATTTCTGTCTGAGCACTGATTGGGGTAAATAGGAGAGGGGCAGATGCATCGCTGCGTGAGCAGTGGAGTAACTCACGATACATTCACGTGAAATATTTGTGAAATAATACAGATGAAAATGAGCTCTGTAAGGTGCACTGGCTGCTGGGAGTGTGCCTGTTGAGGTTCTGATGCAGGGACACACCTGGGCCCGTGCATGGCTTCATCAGCTCACGGCTTCATCGCCCGCCCTAATCCGCGTTTCATAAACCGACTGCTGGGAGCAGCACTGGCACAGCCACTCAAACACTTTCAGATGTGTACAAACAACAATAATGAACGAGGGCACATGCTGAAATGGTTCTTTCCTCCTCTTGCAGGGTCATCTGGAAGTCCTTAGAGCAGGGGCCGTGAGCACGCAGGGGTCAGTTTTCAAAGCAGCGTGCGGGGATTTCGCCGCGCGCCTCCCATTGCCGTTAATGGGAGTCAAACGGGTAAATCCCCACGCACCGCTTTGAAAATTTACTACTAAGCCTCTTGACTTCTCACTACATACTTTGATTGTAACAGTAATCCATGGTTAACATAATTTTCCCGACAATAATGTCAAACATACTTTTGAAGTTGGTGAATTATAGAAATAGTTACCTCTTCCATAATTCTTTAAAGATGGCCATCAGATGGATTTCACCGTGAGTTCGTGCAGTTGAAATTATTCTTTAACTCAGAAAAGAATATATTTGTTCTGTTGTGGTGCCCAACTGATTGTCTGCTCACAGTCTTGAGTGCTGAGCAGGTTTAAGGTGCTCCATCCTGTGAGTAATATCAGGTTCTAGTTCTGCACAGATTTAAAAGTGCATTTTACTTGACTGGCCTCCTAAGGGAAATTTGGAGATGGAAGCTGAAATTATGCACAGGGAATCTATACCAGTCTTTTGTGGGTAAAAAAGTCCAGGTTGTTGACTATCAGACCAGTGTGAGTAAGGAGCAAGTAAAGCAGTCATAAAAAAAAATCTAAGAGAAGACTTTATGTCCTAATTACAGACCCACCTATGCTACCTATATCTTTATTAAAGTACTGATACATTGATTGGATGGTCCATAAAGCACCTAATAAACTGTGGACAGTACACAAATAATGAATGAATCCAGCTCTAATCAATTGGTAGTGTGAAATAACTGTCAGTCTGGCTAAAGTCCTGCTTTATAGCCCCTTTTTAGCTTAATTTTACTATATTTGTGCATATGAGAATCTCAGAAAGTCCTAACAGGGAAAAAAGTAGTTTTGGGTCAAAGAGGATATTTTAATTTGCGTGCCATGCTCCTGTAGGAGTTTACAAGCTGAAAACTGCATTAAAACCAGAACTTTGTTCAGTAACGTGCAGCCACAAGAAAAATTACATTGAGCATATCTCCAGCCTACAAACAGTTTATTGTTAACATGGCTGTGAGTGTTCTGCCCAAAATGAAATCCTGGCCTTTGCTTTGTTGTCACACTTGGGTGGAGGTAGAGCCAGAGGCACAGAGCACCAGCTCTGACACAAACCCACAAAGCACATGTTGGATGTGAACTACACAACTGTGGGACACCAAAACCAACCCCTGACAGAGCTGAGATCATCACATCCCTAACAGGGGAGAAAGGTGAGAGTGGGGAATTTGGAGTGGCTCCATGGAGACCTCAACCAGATCCGTCACATTCTGCTGGTGATGCCGTGGAACAAATGCATGAAGGAAATAATTCAAATTGTGGAGCTGAATTCCAGCACAAGGACCTCTGAAGTTTGTTGATAATCATGTGATAATCTCAGGTCTCTACCCCACCTAGATGTTACTGAGGAACCAGAGAAAAAGCCTCGAAATCAGGTGTTAGGGTGTGGTTTTTGTGAAGACAAGAGCTATTTGTCATTTTTCTCCTATGTACCTGTTCACCATGGACATCACTAGAGACTGGAGGGGTTAGTTAAGAGTACATTGTCCTGTTCCTACTGAATTTTAGAAACACATTTGACATTATAAATGTTATTTATATTAAATATTAATTATGAAGATGAAAAAGGCAAGCTCTCTGGGTGTCTGCAGACATGTGCATGGCAGGCAGCACCAAACAAACAGATTTTGTGCTGCTCAAATGCCTTTGTTTGCTCTTAATTTGGACAAACATCCAACCCTTAGAGAAGAGCACGTTGGGAATTTCATACATAACTCTCAATTAAATTGAATTGTGCAAAGCTTATTTCTATAAATGAGAAAATTAAAACCTTTTGGTTCAAGAAGTACACAAAACTAAGTAAAACTAATGATTTATTGTTCCCAAATTAAAGCCATAAGTGCACACACTACAATTGAACTGTAGTGGTTCTTTGTTCCAACACTTTTATGCAGCTGAAAGATGACAATTTGTAATCTTTTTTTATAATCTTTGTCTTAGCTTTAGGTATTTATTGTATAATTAGCCCATCCATGAACAAACCCACTTTGTGCTAATGCCAGTATTCCTCCAATGTGTATTTATCTAGGTCTTGCTCACGTGGCAGGAATATCTATGCAAATGATTTGGGATTAATACAAATTGTTTGTTTTCTTTACTTGGCAGTAAATATCATGGAGAAGTTTCTAAACAATGAGGGGTTTTTTTTTTCATACTTATTCATGGGACTGTGTGAATCAGGTCCTGGAGTTCCAGAGAAATATCAGCTCTGCTGGATTTTCAGCCTTCGCTTTGGCTTGTGTTGACCCTTGTGTCTCCACAGGCCCTTCTGTGCAGTTTTCCTGGCACTAAGAATTTCCACACAAATAACTTTGCTTGCAATGTGGTTTTTTCCAGATACAATCTTCCTTCAGTATAATGGTAACATCAGTGGTGTCAGTGCAAAGAAGGGAGCCTGTCAACTTTGCCCTTGAAGGAGGACAGAGTGTAAAGGTGCTGTTATTACTTTGGAGCAGCTCAAAGATAATTTTTTGTCCCTTGCCAAATATTGATGGCAAAACTCTGATTTTTGTTACAGGTATCAGTCTAGATTTTCAGAATGGTCCTTGAGTGCTCATTTTTGGATTGATTCAATAAGCAGACCGTAGAAACTCATGTCCTGTCATACTGCACAGACAGAAGTTGTATGTTTTAATTCTCGCCTTAGATTTTTTAATGCGCACTTATTTTTTTGTACTTTCTCACTTTGTGTATTTCTAGATTAAACAAACTCAGTTGCAGTGTGATATTTGATGTGTTTGTTCCAGATGTTGGTGTGAGAACAGAAAAAGTTACAAGTTAGCATAGCTCAGACACAAGGCATTGAATTGATTATTTTAGGAAGGTACAAACCACCTGCAATTGCAGTAAAGTATCTCTGTGCAGCCAAGGCTTTCTTGCTCCTATTCTCTGTCTGCTCCATTTGTGACTTTTCCCAATGAAAGAGAAATTAAAGAGAACCAGTAAAAAACACTTGCTCCAAAGCTTTGCAAGAATTGGATTTTTAAAATTTGTTATCCTGCATGGTTGGGAAATTCTTCAGAAATTTTAAATACTCTTGTGTTGCAGCATCAGAATAACCTCACTGATGGGTGAGAGTCTGGTGTAATTTCCAGGGTAAATTCAGATTTTCAAAGAATTAAGCTGGAAGATAAAAGATTACTTCTGAGCTCAAATTCCTGGAAATGTCTTTCCAGGGTTAAATTAATCTCCTCTTGGAGCTTGATACCGATGTGAGAGGTGTGTGACCCAGAAATGGAGGAAAAGGGGGCTTTGCATTTTTACATGTTTGTTCCTACAACTTCAAGGGCATTTTTAACTTGGAAAAATCTGCCCATATGTGCATGTGTAACAAGCAGCACAGCCATGGCAGATCTCCAGCAAGGATCACTTGTCTTAGAAGGTCACTTCTCCCAGCACACTGCACATTCCCACTGGGAATGGTGGGAGTAGGGCCAGTGGTGAGCTGGGATCCCCCATCCTAACCAGCCCCTCCAGACTGCTTTTGTGATAGGTGTGGCATGGAAATGCTGCTTTATTAAACAGCCAAATAAATGACTGAGGGCTGACCTCAGCTGAGACTTTATCACTGCTGCCCTGCTGGTGAACTCTCAGGCAGAGCTTTTCCATGGAATTCAGCATTTCATCACTCCTGGATTGAAAGAGTTAATGCTGCACTCAGAAGCTGCAGGGAAATACAAGACCTGTGACTCCTCAGGGAAAGGCTTCCAGTGTAGCACCAAAACGAATCATTTGTTCAGCTTTTTACTTGTTTTTCCAAATTTCTTTCTCACTGTAAAGCCATCTTGAATCTCCAGTAAAATGTAAAAGTATTCCCCAAGGGAGAAATATGGTGACCAAGCAGGGGGGATGTTGCTCCCGGGGTTGTATTTTTGCAGCTTCCCTAATCTTGACAGCTCTGGTAGTTGCCTCTGGGATAGAAAGAAAAAAAAAAAATTCAGATCAGTCCATAAAGTTCCTGTTGGTTTGAAAGCAAAACCATCTGGTGGAGCCATGAAGTTTGTTAGGGAATTCAATAACAGGAAAGCCTGCAGTTGATCAGCTGTGCTCTCTGAAACAGGCAGGAGGATTCAGAGGAGGTAGCCAGGAGATGTGGGGAGCATGAAGGCAACAGCAGAATGGGTCAAAATAATGGCTTTGTTTCTCTGGTTTCAAGTATAAACTTGGAGAAAGAGAAGTGGGTGCTGTGATTTCATATTCAGGTTGTACTGTGAATCCTCAGGAAAGCGTTGTGTGTTCTTTAACAGGAGTTTGATTGAGTCCCTCAGTCATGGAATTGAGTGTGTCATGGATGTAAGGAAGCAGATGGAGGTGGTTTCTGTGTTATCTGAACTGATGGAGACCCAGAGCTGAAATAACTGCTGGGGCGTGGGTGTGCACAGGCAGAGGCTGGGGATGGCAGTGAGAATGGAAGATCACAGGATCACAGGATGGTTTGGGTTGGAAGAGACCTTAAAGATCTTTTATTCCACCCCTGCCATGGCAGGGACACCTCCCACTGTCCCAGGCTGCTCCAAGCCCTGTCCAGCCTGTCCTGGGACACTTCCAGGGCTCCAGGGGCAGCCACAGCTTCTTTGGGCACCCTGTGGGCATCACCACTCTCACAGCGAGGAATTCCTTCCTAATATACCTCATGGGAAAAACTTGGTGCTTTATCACAGAAGCACAGAATCATTACGGTTGGAGACTTCCAGAACCATCAAGTGCAACCCATGCCCGCTAAACCATACCATGAAGTGCCATCCCTGCTGATTGTTTGAACCCTTCCAGGATGGTGATTCCACATTTCCCTGGGCAGCCATTGCTTGACCATTCTTTTTCAGTGAAGAAATTTTTCCTAATATCCAACCTGAGCTTCCTTTGTCAGAATATGTCCCAATTTTTCTGGCACTTGGAATAATTCTGGAATAAGTTGGGCCCTGAGCTGAATTTCGGAAATTGCAGGTTTGAGAATTATGAACAGTCTGTGATACAGAGGTGTGAGAAATGGCTCTGTAGCTTCAGACACTGACACACACAAAACAGGATGGAAATCCCTTTATTCCATCAAGTGTATGGATTTATGCAAAGCTGTTTACATTACAGAGGCGCCGTTCTGTATTTATGGCTACCATTGTGTCTGCTTTGCCATTAAAACTCCAATTATTGGGGGTTTACTACATGGCTGTAAAAATTTGCAGTGGTTGGAAGCTTGACACATAAAGGTCAACCCTGCAATAATATAGTTTTTAAAAATTTTTAAAATTTTCATTATAAAATGTGGGAATATAAAAATACTTCAGTACTTTAAGAACTTCAGGTTAAAAGAAGAAGAGCCAGTGAGTTATCCTGGTGGCTGTATGGATACATCCAAGTCAAAGAGCAGGAATCTTTTCATCCTTTTAAGTTTAATATTTTAGCTCTTTCTGTGCTTCTAGAAAATTTGTTGTCACAGATTTAGGAAAACATACGTTGCTGTGCCATTAACTTATTTTAAAAGCTTTGTTTTTTCCCCAGTCATTTAATAATAAGTCTGATTTTGTGTTTTCTGGGTTTTCTTTCAGTGGTGCCACCAGGGAGCCCTGGGCCCATCACCCGGCACGAGTCCTACGACAGCTTGGCCTCTGACCACAGCGGGCAGGAGGATGAGGAGTGGCTGTCACAGGTAACCTCTGGGGGGCTTCCAGATCAGGAAAAAAACAGCAGTGGGAACCACTGGAACTTAAATTCACTACTTTCTTCCTAGTGGGAAGTAAACTTCCAACAGCCTGTGTGTAAAACTGACTCCAGTCCCGAGTGTAGGTGTGGATCTGATGGTCCCAAAGCAGATAAAGCCCCAGCATTCCTGACACAATCACATCCCTGGGAAGTTCAGCATGGAGTGGGAAGTCTCAGCTGGCAACAGCAAGTGACCTGCACACTTTTTGCCCTGGCATGGTCCTTTTTGGCAGGGATGAAGGAGGTTGGCAGAATGGTTGTGCCTTTTGGGTGGTGACCTGGAACTCCCTGCATTTGACCATAAAAATGGGGCAGTAGCTGGTTTACTTCCTTCCCTGGTTATCATTTCCTGCTGAGAATTCCTGTGACTTCTGGCCAGATATAAATACTGTATTGCTTGAAAACTATCATGCTTGGTGGAGGGTTTTTATACGAGATCAAATCTTTGTCTTGTTGTCCAATCTTGCTTTGTCTCAGTCAATGAAGCTTCTCTATGAAAACTCAGTAAATACTTGACAATTTGACTCAAAACAGAACCTCAGTGTAAGAATGTAGGTCATGAATAATACACTGAGAATTAGTTCCTGTTAGAAATGAAAGGTTAGAGTTAAATAAAAGAGATAAAATGCTCTGGATTTGCCAAAGCAATTACAAGGTACCTGATCCATGGAATTCACCCTGACAAATTAGGTGGGTTTCCTCTGGTTTAAGAACAATGTTGTTATGGGAGTGATGCATTAAATGTGTTGCTGGGGTGTATGGCATAAATATGAAATATTTATAGATGGGATTTGCTTCTCCCACTGGTGAATAAATCATACACAGCTTTTTCCTGAAATGAGAGGTTAGGTTTCCACATGGACCTGTCCAGGAGGAGCATTCACTGGGGAATCCAGTCATGTGAATTCACTTACCTGTCTGAGGTTTCAGATGTGGCTGCACATTGAGGTGTCTCATTTGTTTGTGCTGTGTCTGATTTCTCAGAGCACAAAGATGATGAAATTTCTCAGTCAGGGGAGTCAGCAGGAATTTTATCTCTGAGCTCATTGGGACCAGATTTCACCTGTAGTTTTTCATCTCTCCAGCACTGTTTGGAGGTATTTGCTTATTTTACTGTTCTGCTGAAACCTCAGGAAATAGAGAGATTATGGTAAACCTACATTAAGGTTGTTTGTTTATTCCTAATTCTTGGAAGATACAAGATGTCAACAGAACTTACGCTTCTCCAACTCCACCACATCCATCCCTCCAGAAGAGTAAATATATTTATAAACGGAAAAAAAAAAAAGTCCCAAGTGATGTCACAGAACACAGATAATTCCGAGAATGCTCCTGGAATGTTTAATTCCTGCTGAGAGCAGGAGTGATGAGAGCCCTTGGAGCACGGCGACGCTGGCGCTCCCCGAGCAAGCCACTTCAGATTAAGCCTGAAGTGCAAGGATGTTTTTCAAAATTAAAGTGTTGTTATCAACAGTAACAGCAAGCAGTGAAAAAACACCGCCCTTCACTTCAACTTTTCAATTAGAACAGTGGGTAATGTGTGCTGTCAGTGGGAAGTAGATACAATATGTTTGTCCTGCACACAACAGGAGAGTGAATAGGAACATCTGGCCATAGCCTCAGTAAAATTGCAGAGGCATCTGTTTACCTCTCGGCTCTGTGACACTGATGGTTTCAAGCTTAAAATACACAGATTACTTTATCTGTGGCCTAATTTACGCTGCTACATAAAAGCTACTTGCCTCAGAAATGGCTGCAGCCAAGCTGAGTTAGGCTGAGCTAAATGCAAAGATGAAAACAGAGCTGCAGAGGCTGTGGTTGTTGTCTGACATTAGCAGAGAACTGACCTCATCCAGGGTTTCAAATTGCTCCTTGAAGATGGAGAATCACTACTACTGTACATCTATGTACCTATCCAAAAATCTGTTTTCATTAATTCCGTCGCTAACTTGCATTTCTGCTGTGAAGCTGACTGTTGTTTTAGCAGAAATTGATAGGAATTTCATAGTCTCTTATCTTTTTCAGAAATATGAGTTCACCAGAGCTTAATATTTTCATTTTGTCTTTCCTTTTTCTGTTCTTTAAAATCTCTTTTTGGTTTTCAGTCCTGTATGATCTTTCCAGCCTTAACGATTCTATTCTCTTGATTACAGAAATTGTATGCTTTCATTACCCTTTTATTATTTACAGTTTTCCTGATCACAAATACCCTACTTCTGTTGAATTGTCAGAATTTTGGTTAAATGGATGTGTTTGTGTGGACTCTGTGTGTGGCACATCTGTGGTTGTGTTCCTGTGCTGAGTGTGACCTGGGCTCATCCCATCGCTCTGGGTTATGGATCTTGTGCTTCCCACAAGATGCTCCATGCCAGCCTCTCCTCACATGTGCCAACAGGAATTAGGAGCTGTGATTTGCCATCCAGCTCTCTGTATCCATGGGAAGCAGTTAAAGCTGTGAACTTTCACAAAGGAGGTGTAACAAAGCTGGAAGGAGCTCTCTGGAAGCGCTTCCCTTACCCTGCTCAGGATGGGGGATGTCTGGGGGATGTGGGCTCTTGGTTCCTCCCCCTGATCCATGCAGATTCAGGCAGAAAAGTGTTCCCTGTTGATCACAGCATTCGAGTTTTGGGGTGTATTTCATCATGACAAGGAGAGGAAAGAACAGGATCGGGTGGCCAGGATGAAGCATTGATCTTTAGAACAATTTAAGAACTGGAGTTCAGTGTCCTGAGGCTTGTGGTTCATGAGCTTTCAAGTCTCTGCAAGAAGCTCTTGGCTTTGGCTAAAGCATCTATTCTCTAGCAAAGACATCCCCCATTTCCCCTTGTTAAACATTCCTCCAAACACCCTGGCTCAGAACATCCTTTTCACTTGAGAACAGCAGGATTCAGGAGTCCAGCACTGAAGGAACCATTCATTATTGCAGCTCTGTGTTAATCACTGCCCATATCCCTTCCCACAGGTGGAAATCGTGACTCACACTGGGCCTCACCGACGCCTGTGGATGGGTCCTCAGTTCCAGTTCAAAACCATCCATCCCTCAGGCCAAACCACTGTCATCTCCTCCAGCTCCTCCGTGCTGCAGTCGCACGGGCCCAGCGACACCCCCCAGCCTCTCCTGGACTTTGACACGGATGATCTTGATCTCAACAGCCTCAGGTAAAAATAAAACCAATTTTCCAGCTTGGTGTTGTGTGCAGAACTTGCCTCCTGCCACATGTGTAGGATGTGTTACAGTTTTTATCAGGCTTGTCCAGAGAAAAGTGTTGGAAGAGCACATGATGCACCAGCAAGAAAAATCTGTCCAGGCCAAGCAGCTCAAATTCCCTTTGCTGCCCCTTCTTGGGCACATGGCAGGGAAAGACAGCACAAAGTCTTGTGGCCTTGCTCAGTGTCTTCTTGCCTTTCACAGTTTCTGCATTGCTTAATAAATTTATTTTCTCAGACGTGAGCAGGAGCTTTATGCCATGAATTTAGACAGCAGTCAGTGTGTTGGAACAGTAAGTGAACTTCTGGAATGTTTTCCTCCTCCCTGTTTTTATTTTTTCCTACTGCTTTTTTTCCTGCCTTGTAATTCTTTTTCATGTATTTAATTCATCTGGTTTTGGAGATTAGCTGATTTGGAATTGGGGGCAGGGCATGGGCTTTGGGAAGGGAAGGCGAGCAGAGGTAACTGTGGTGATTTGTAGAAGAGGTTTGTGCTCCAAGTGTTTGTGTCCTGCCCAGTAACTCCAGATTTAACAAATTTCCATGCTCCTGACTCTGTATCTGATTTGAAGTCCAAAGTTCTGTGGTAGGGACTTGGATTGTTTGGGACTGTGTCTGAAACTCTTAGGAGTAAAGCAGGAGAGATGGATAATATGACTTATCCCATTTAAAGTGGGCAGATTGTCCTTGGCCTGGAAATCCATGGGTTTGGAACGTGTGATTTCTCTTTTTGTGTAATTACTGCCACAAGTAAGGATATGTCTATCAAACATTTTAACTTTATATATATATATATATATATATACACACATACACAGAAAGAAAGCAGAGATAAGAAGAAAAAATATAGATCTATGTTACAAAAGGAATAAACAATTACAAATTGATCTTTAAAACGCTGCTGTTGAGGAGGGCAATGGAGGCTTTTTAACCTGGTTTGGGTAAGGTGAGCTTTTTCCTTTGAGGCTTCCTGAGAGCTCCCATCTGAGCCATCCTTTGGCAACACCCACTTTGTCTGAGTCTCTGAGTGGATAATCTCAATCTCAGCTGCACCAAGTGAGGGAAGACAGAACTTTCCAACAGTTTTTAAGCCATTTCACAGTTAAATTGCTGTTTGTCCCAGCTGAGTCTGGTTTGGGTAGGATAGGGCCCGTTGGGCACGGCCAGGTGTTGACTATGAATATCTGCTCAGAGAGGGTGGAGTCACCATCCCTGGAAGTGTTTCAAAAGACTGAAGGTGGCATTCAGTGCCATACTTCAGCTGGTGAGGTGGTGTCGGGTCATAAATTGGACTTGCTAATCCTGGAGGTGTTTTGCAGCCTGGCTGAGTGAGTGCCTTGTGTGGTTGGCAGGATCCAGCCGGTGCGCTCGGAGCCCGTCAGCATGCCGGGGTCACCGCGGCCCGCGGCCGACCGGCGCGGCGTCTCCACGGTCATCGATGCTACTTCAGGTAGGAACACCTTCATCTTCATCACTCTGCTCTTTTGTTTTGGCTGGTAACGTGTACTCGTTGGTGCCACGGAGGCTGTCCTGATTTTCTGCACCACGGGGTAAGTGCTGTCCCGTACAAATACTCAATCCTGCCATAATGATGATTATTCCCCCCCCCCCTCTTACCACTTAAATGTGAAGTCACAGCATTGTAGTAAGATCTGGACACACTATTTATGTGAAGTTTAACATGAGCTATAGAATGCTTAAAAACTGCCTAAACTAAAAAGCAGAACATTTACAAATACTAACACTGAAATGCTTTTATTAATGAATGCCTAAAGCATAGAATATTACAGTTCCATCTCGTTTATAAAGTAGCTTTCATTCAAATGTAATCATAAATGTAATTGATTTCTGTGAACAGTCGGGACAACAGGAGACTTTATCTAATGTTTGTGTAATAGGCACATTTTCACTGCTCTGCACTGAAAAGAGTGTGTAGATTTAATACCGAGTGGTTGTGTTAATATCAACAGAGTAATAGATGTACTATAAAGTTCTCTTTTCCCCTTAGTGTTGGGGAATAGCCTGTCTAAAGAAACAAGGGCAGCAGCAGAGCTTTATGTTCCAGTGCAGCTGTAGAGTGTCTGAGGGTCCACACAGCAGGATTTTGTCAAATAAAATCTCTCACAAGTAGAATTATTAAACACACAGCATTAGTCAAACAGTCAAGTCGGAGAGGATTTTAATCTTCAGCGATTTGAAAATCCCTGGAGGCTCCTGATTGGATTGAGGTTAAACTGTAAAAAGAGACTGTAACACATACAGAAAGGGGTTTCTGAAGGTTGGTTTAAAGAGAGTTAAAATAAAAGCTCCTGTTTCAGGCTCTGTTTGCTGTTTGATATAAATGCTGAGTCCAAGATACTTCATTGTTTGCCAAATGAATTTATTTGGGTATTACAGGATATTTCATCTAAGTGTTTATAACAGAGTCCAATAGTAACCACATTTACTTTGGATATTGAGAATTGTCCTTATAAATTCCATTTTCAAATATTTAAAAGTTGTTAAATTAATTCCTGTTGGGCTTAGACAAGCATCTGGTGCTGGTTATTGAAAGGGAATTTTGTTTGTTTTACTACATGGCAAAGTAATTTTGAAAATAATTGTTTGATACAGAAGAAAATATTAATGCATCAGTTATGTTTTTTTGTTTTTTTTTTTTTGGCCTGGTTAATCTATGCTTATTGCTCCTAAAAGGTTCCAAATTGGAATCACAGGAGTGCTTCAGGCTGTGTATGTGACACTTGAGATTGAGTGATTAATGGCAGAGCTGTGCCTCGCTATCAGCTGATACAGAAATATCAGCATTATCAGGGTGAGGATTTTTCCCTCCTGCCTAGGAGCAGTGCCTTCACCTGTAACAGGGATGTGCAGTAACTCTGAAATGTGACCTTTCTGCAGCCCTTCCTAAAGCTGTGTCATTCCATCTACAACAGAAACAATGGACACACAGGACTGTGCCTCTTCCATGCTCAACAACTTTTCCTGATGTGTGGATGGGGCTTTAATATGAACTGACTCATGTGAACGTGATGAAGCCTCATTTGTAATGCCTTTAACATGTGTGTCCATATTAAAATTGCCAAAATCTGTTGTATAGACTGTTAGGACACTGAAAATTTATTTACTCTACAGCAATGACTCAGTTTGGTGATAACACCTCATAAGTTTCTTGTAAACAATACATGGGTTTTGTTAGGGACATGCTCATGGCAGTATTTTATTTACTTCACCCAGACAGGTTGGAATTGATTTTTGATTCAGGGATTTTAGCATCTCTTTCCAGGTTTTGTATTGCCTGATCTTCATTCTTTCCCATGCAGAACTTTGGGGTTCAGTTTCTAAATTGTGTGATAGTTTAGAAGTGTGAATAGCTGCAGATAAAGGAGACACAAGGAATATATATACACTTATTTTTTGAGATTTCAAACTGTTCTTGTAACAGGGCCCAGCAAAGGAAAGAAGAGCATTTTATACTTTTTTTCTTCTCTTCCCACCTCTGAGATGTGCAGAAAGCTCCATTAATCTCAGCTGTGGATGGGAGAGGTTTGGTTTCCATACCACTCATGTACAGCACTGGGTTTTTGTGTTCTAGTCCACCACTTCAAGTATTCTCATTTCCTGCTCTTCCCACAGCATGCCCTACATGGCTGATGCTCTTTATGGAAAAGACATTTTTAGGTTTGAAGGATTTTTAAGTAGGTCATAAATTTTTCCTGCCTGAGCTGAACCAGGAAGTGATTGTTCAGCTCTGCCCCTGCACTGGAGCCTGTTGCACTTTATGAAGATGCTTATCTGGAGGTTTGATTGCCTGTTGCTTGGAGATGCAACCCGTGTGGCGCCTCTGCTTATCTGACTCATCACTTCTCCTTCCTATCAAAAGACTTCAAGTACGTGTTTATCATCTCCCGTTATCCCTCTGCTATTCTCAATAGCTTCCTCCCTTCTCCCCTGTTGGTGACAATTGTTGTTGCATTTAATAAGCAGTTTGTGTGGTTTTTTTTTTTTTTTTTTGAAAAGCGTGGTTTTCCTCGTGTATCTGTGAACGGGGCAATCTCTTAAGATCACTTGAAAAGTCTTAATTTAAAAAGTGTAAAACTCCAAGGGTGTTATCAATAATGAAGATTTGCAGTGGCATTTTCCAGGTGCATGGTTGAATCTGTAAAGATTACTTGGATCTGTTTTAAAAATGCATATTACAATATTGTTCTCTCCACTCAAAATTCTTCTAAGACACTCTTTATCTGGTTGATTTTTCTTCAGTAAAAGTTTGCAAAGATTCAGTCACCTGAAGCTACTGGACATTTGTCCCTCAATGCACATATTTTAGTCATATGCATCGTAGAGAGAATATACCCTCAAGGATTAAATGCACTGTAATTCCAGATGCTATTCCAGATTGGCAGTTGGAAACGTTAAAGGGGGACAACAGTGAGTTTAATTCTTAGTAAAGCAGGAAGCCTTTGGTGCTAATGCAGCAGCAGAACCACTGCAGAGGTAGGAGCTGCTTGCTGTGGGCAGCAAGCAGAGGGTGTTTGGCTCTCCTCCCCAAAGCTGGGCTTGGCTTTCACACAGGTGGGTTAAGTTTTAGTAAGTCAAGTTCTATTTATGAGCCCAGAAATGAAAGAGAAACCTTGGAGTCCTCCAGTGTGCAGGTGATGCTGCATCTGAAGGTCACACTCTTGACACACCCAAACCAGCTCTGAAGGCACCTGTCTGAATTTTCATTCTATAACCTGTGGAGGAATGACACACATCCTTTGTGTTACACATCTGAAAAATCAAACCTGCTACAACTCTGAAAAATGAATGGTGCAGAAATTAGGGGTGTAGGCAGCTTAGGATATCTGTACAGTCAACTGTGAGCTTTCAGAGCTGGAAGAGCTCTAGGGGAAGGGTTTTGCAGCAGTTGCTGGTCAGTGTTTGCCCACACAGCTGTGCTGAGTGTACACAGGAGTGTTTCCCTTCAGCTGCACCCCAGGTGTGGGCTCAGGTCCTCAGGTGTGCTCAGTGACTCAGTCCTGCTCATTTCAGAGAAGTGGCTGCATCTGTGTGTCTGTCTATGGAAAGCCTTGTTTATTCCCTCACAAAGAGCTTTTGGACACTTGTGCATCAGCCAAGTAATGATTTGGTTGCATTGCTAGAGGAGGATGAGAACATTGACAGAGGAATTGTCTGGCTTTTTTTTTTTTTTTTTTTTTTTTTTTTTTTTTTTTTTTTTTAATCAACCTCTTCCTTTCCTGCTGGGAGAGCATCACAGAATAGAATGATAAATCTGTTTCTTTCTTTCCTAGAATAAATGCAGAAATTGAGTGGGCAGGATTTCAGTGAATGGCATTATTTAGTGAATAAAATTAATTTGTAGAAGAAAAAAATCCTGAGGATTCTTTTCCTTGTTAATTGTGTGTGGGGTTGGGGGGGGACCTTAATGTTCTCAACTGAGACCTGGTGAGTGCTGTGCTGAAAGGGGATGCACACATCATTTTTTAATGAAGATTGTTTATTACTGTTGTATGAAACTCTGACAATACAAAGCTCTCTTCTGGTTACTTCAATCAATGCCCACTTAAAATCAGCTTGTAATTTAGTACTTCCCTCTCTTTTGTGTGTGACTGGCTGGTCGTGGACAGAGAGCTCTGCCTGCAGAAGGTTTAATGAACAGAACAACTGGCTGGGGCTTTGTGGGGGAGGGAGTTCTCCTTCTCCTGTTCATCACCACATCTGTGAGGCAGCGGCCACGGGACTAATTTTTACTGTCCAGCAATGGTCTCACTTGGAAGTTAATAAACACTTCTGCTGTCACACCTTAAACCATCTGAGCTCCTTTCTGTTGTATGCACAATCAAATATTTATTCCCCAATGCTGTACACCACAAAGTGCTGCCTTGGAGCAGCACAGATCAGTTATTCAGGTAGTAAAGATGTGTGAATGCAGCTGGCAGATGAAGTCACCAACATTGTGAATTCCCAGGCTGTCCCTGCTGCCACAGGCAATAAATGCCAGGCTGAGCCAGGGCTGGGCTCCCATTCCAGGAGCTCCGGTGTCACGGCTGCTCCAGCTGCCCTGCTTGAGTGGAGCCAGCCAGGGCTGCAGGGAGATGAAATCAATCCGGGGGCAGTCCTTGACCTGAACCTGTAATTACCTGCACGGGATAAAGGTGGTTTGTTCTGGCAGATAGAGATTGCACTCAGGGCTGCGGAGGATAATGCTGAGCTTTGAAGGCGAGGAAAGGGTTTGGCCCCTGGACTGTTCTTCACAGCAATTGAGAGGTTTTAATAATGGGCAGAGAACAAGCTGCTCTTAGGGGGCATCACCTGTTCAGTAACACAAAAACACCAACCCAGCACTGCTTGGTTTGTAGTTACTCATCCTGTCAGCCTAAATTTACGTGAGTTTAAGTTATGCTTCTTTCCTGGAATAACTTCTGTGCTGATCCTGTTAATAGGTAACATAAGCATTTTAAATAGATATATTTGCATAGCATTTTAGGCATTATTCCCTGACCAGTGACAGCATGTGGGATATCTTAAGTATCTGTTTCCTCACATGTGCTCCTGCTCTTTCCATCCAGCTCATCTGCCTTCCTAAGTGTGTGTGTGCATGAGCTGCATAATGCAAAATTCTGGTACTTAGAATGTTTTCAACTTGATTTATTTCATCTAATTTGAGAAAATGTTATCTGATGATTTTTGAAGAGAGCCTTAAGACAGAACTGACTCCAACAGGCTCCAAGATGCCAATGCAGTGTACATGACTACATCTAGAAACAGCTATGCCCTATAGACTGGGGAGATGTGAGCAGAAATTGAAATGACCTGGCACTACTGACTGGGCACTTGCTGCTGGATCATTGCCTGGGCTGGGAAAAGACTCAGCTGCAGGGATACATGGAGTAGCATTAATGTCCTGAAACACTGGTGGGTGTTTTCTGGAGGCAGGAGAAGTACACTGGAGAGGATAGGCATGGGAGCAGTGAGTGAAAGGCAGCAGAATCATTAGATACTGATTTAATTTTCCACCCTGTTATGACTGTGGGTGGTTTAGTCATTTCTGGAGGTGGCAGCTCACTCCCCACAGCACAGTGTGGTGATGTGGGGTAGCTTTACCCTGCAAGGGACAGTGGAGACTCCTCATCCCAGTTTGCCTCTGGTACAACTGAGCAGTCTGATAGTGACTGAAGCAATTAATCTCTTCTAAGACAGTTGTGTTTTAAGACCAAGTCTGTATCAGCTTTAATAAGTGGTGCTGCATGAATTTGATTTCACTGATGCAAATGAAAATCAAAAATCAGCAATTTCTGGACCCTGCTGTGTTGGGTGAATAAGCAGTTGAGGTTCCTGGAGGTGCTGCTCTCCTTGTCCACCTCCCCCATGTAATTCTTGGCCCAGTAATTCCTCTGTGGATGTCACAGCTCCCCGAGAGCTGAACTGTGACCTCCCCAGCATCATAACCAAATCCAGGGAATGGGGTTTTTCTTCACACAGGAAGATAAGTTGCAGTGGGGCCCCCAGGGGCCCCGATAATGGTCACTGGCACAGTGCTGCTGATCCCAGACAGTTGTTCTCATGTCACACAACCTGCCTGACGTGTGTACAGGGCTCCATTAATGCAGCCTCTGCAGTGTCTCACTGCTCAAGTGTGAGCCACTAGCTTCCAGTTGGGGAAGCCACCTTCAGTTCATATCAGCTGAAAAATTGCAGTGGGCTAGAGCATGGTGTAAGCACAGAATTGTCTTGGGTTTATTTAAGGGGAAAAGAAGTAGTCTTATTATCCTGGGTATTTTGTGCTAGCTAACAAAAACTCATTCTTAATACCAGATTCTTATGTGCCCCTTAATTATCTTTCATTAACAGTTGTTAATGCTGTGTGTAGGTAGCTTTAAAGCTCTGAATAAGTGGCAAGTGTTGATTCTAATCATATCTGACACCACAATCTTCTGTGGAACAGCACATGAGCTGAGATTCCCGATGGGTTCCTGTAGGATACAATATTTATTATAGCTGGAGATCTAAGAGCTCCCAGCTACTGTTAAACTTACAAGAGATCCAGAAACCTCAGTGTCTGTACTTGTGTTTTGAGAGCTTGCACAGAAATAACACACCACTGGTATTTGCAGGCAGCGTGTGCATTGACATTTCTGCTCTTTTCCTACACTGCTTAAAGGAAGTGTTTTGCAAATCTTTATATTTTTATAAGCTTGTAACGTATTCTAAGCTCATCTATTAATCTAGACTGCTTGAAATGGCCTTAAAATGGATGTGTAAGTTAAGAGTATTTGGATTTTGGAGTCAGTATTGTTTCAGGGAAAGCTTTATTTGTAACCAGTTTATAATAGAGATATTTTTATTTAGTGATTTCACTAAATTAGGCTTTATCTTTCAAAGTATTTGTTCACTATTTCCCGTGTTTGCTCTGAAAGCATCTAACTATGCCTCATTATTTCTTATTGCCACTTTGGCCTGCAGTCTCTGTTAGACATTGAGGATTTTCAGCCATCAGGATTCTGGTTCTGATCCTCTTGAAATCTTGTCCTTCCCCTCTTTTCAGGAGATGTTCCAGAACATCAGCCCTTGTCCTCAGGGCTCTGCAGACCCTTCCTTTTGTCTTTCAGCTTCCTCATGCTGTAATTTTTAATGTAAAATCAGAATAAGCACTTACTTTCACCACTGTTAATCCAAAAGGAGCAGGTTTTAGCAATTGTCCATTAGAGTGTGATGAGTGAGCAGAAGTGTGGATTTGAGGATATGGCACATAAAACTGAGCTATTTGGCATGATAGATTAGCCAGGTATTTAATCTACTCTAAAGTGGAGTTTAATACCTAGAGGGTGTTCCAATCACAGCCTCCTCACCCTGGCTACTCGTTGGAGTAAAGATGTTCTCTGTTGGGAATAAATATTTATATCTAAGTTGAAATACAGCCTGTTGGTGCTTACTTGTGTATATATTTTATTGCCTCAGTGACGTAAGGGGTAAAGAAACAGATGGAAAATATTTTGTTTTCCTTAATTATCCACCACTGTGGGATACCCATTGGCTTGGAGCTGTGGCTCCTCCCCTGCTTTGGACTCCATCCCTGGCATCACCCCAGCCAGATTTTAATAGTTCTTTATCTGCTGCTTGCATTGCTTTTAACTTTCACTTTTTATTACAACCCAGGCTAAATTGGGTGCTGGTTACTGCTCCAGCTCTGGCTGGAGAGCTCTGAAAAGCCAAAGCTGGTGCCAGCAAGTGGCTGCTGCAGAGAGCAGGGGATGGGAGCATGGGGTGAAAGGAGCCCCTGATCGTCACCATCCTCCTCCTCACCTGCTCTGGTGTGCAAGAAGAGTCCTGGAGGTCCCAACCTCCAGCTGTGGGGCTTTTATTCCTGCTTGGAGGAGCCCACCTGGGTCTCTCCTTCTTCCAAAAGAAAAGTGGAGTCTCTGAGGGAGTGTGTGAAGCCAAAGCACTCCCTGTGCTTAAACCTGGTTCTGCTGCCCTTGGGAAGGTGAAACCAAGCAGGGCACAGTCAGCAAAAGACTGAAAACGGGTTTGGAGTTATTGGCATCATTTTCCTGGGATTTCTCCAGATGAGAGGTGGTCCCTGAGCCCTGGTGCCCTGAGGCTCTACTCAATACAGGCCTGGAAAATGGAGCAGGGGAAAAGCAAAAGGTGCTGATATGAACAACATATGTTTTTTTGCTGGAGTTTGGCCACAGATTTAAGGCCTCAGAGAGGATTCTTGGGGCCTTCGCATCCTATCCCAAAACCAACACGAAAACCTTTCCAAATACATTTTATAAGCTCTGCGATTGTAATAGTCCTAGCAAAAATCCCATGTCCCCAGGTCAGGTGGGGTGCAGACCATCCTCTCCTGAAATCCCAGGCTTGCCAAGCCTTTCTTCCCTGACATTTCCCTCCAGTAACAGCGGGCAGCCATTTGTGCCTGGTGTGGAACAGCCTGGGGGCTCTGGCACAGCTGCTTTCCCTGGAGCTCACATCTGCTGCAGGAGCAGGGCTCGCCCCCCTGGCCCCGTGTCCCAGCTGGCCCTGGCTCCCTCCAGCCCACCTGGGCTGAGGGATAACTCCTGGATTTGTGAGGCTTTGGCACAGCCTGGAGGAGTGGGAGTTTTGGTAGCTCTGCCATTCCCTTTTGTGTTGCATTTCCTCGGCTCCGAGTCACGGTGAGAAATTACATGTTCAGTTTTGGGACACTACCAAAAATCCTGACTCCACCACTCCAGGATAGTGCTACCTGCTTAATTTTGCCTTGATGCAAAAAAGCAGGAGAAGCCACTGTTGCAGTAAGAATCTTGTTAACTCCTTGCAGTTCCCTTTAATTGGGATTTTCACCTCTGTTATTTAAAGCAGGAATGATGAGCAAACTGCTGTGTGCTCTACTTTTTGCTCATTGCTTAAAATATATTTTTAAAAGTAAGGATAATTTTACTTGTGATTGAATGTCAGATATAGTAAATGGCTGTAGATCATCTCCAAAGTTTTTGTGTTGCTGGCAGATTTTTAACAATCAGAAAGTTGCCATGAAAGAATTTGGAGGAGCAAAGAATGCTCTGGTGGTCTTTTGGTTTTGGTGTTTGTATTTTAGCTCTAAAAAAAAAAACCAAAACCCACAAAAAAAGCAAACCAACACTAAGTGTACAGTAAAGTGCTTACAGGGAGTTATATTTTAGCACTGAAGTTAGATGAAAAATTCACTGTATCATAAGTGAACCATTTCCCCCTTGATTTGTGTCCAAAATATGAGGAAAAATTTTGCAGCTGCATTATGCATTTTACAGAAGAACATATGCATGCATTTAAATCATTTACATTTCATCTTTGCTTTCTCTTATTTTTAACCCATATTATGGTGAGTGACAGCATGTTTAGAAACTGAGGTTGAAAGCAAATTTTAAACTTTGATGCCCAGTAAGCTGAACTGCCAGCAGTGCTTCACTATTTCATGATTTTATTTCAAAGTTTGGCTCATGCTTTTTTCCTTTCTATCCAATGAAACGTGATTGAAACTTCGTGAATCTGGCTGACAAAAAAAAAAATTATACTGCAGTTGGTTTGTGCTGGTCCTACAGTCCTTGCAGAGGAAGATAATCCATCCTTATGGAAGCAAGTTCTTGGGAGGATGCACATCTTAAAGATATTCTGGGTTAGGGCTCAGTGAGATTATTAATTGGTGATCATTAGGCGGTATCAAATATTCCCCATGCTATGAAATAGTTTTTGGTAGGGGGTGAGGAGGGGAAGGTGGAGGGGCAGCAGCTCTGATGTGGCCATTTCCCAGCACTGCCTGCTCTCTGTTAAACTCGTATCTGATCCACTTCTGCAGCAGGACTTGGAAAACAGTTTGGATTGGCGGTGTGATATTTTGTGTAGTGCCATCAGCAGGCAGCACTCCCCCACTGCTGTGCATGAACAAACCAAATCCAGCTTTATTGGCCTAGTTATGGCCTTTTAATAACCCTTCAGTGAGGGATTGTGCAAGGCGTGAAGTGCGAACGCCCGCTCCGGGTCACGGCGTGTGACGGGGGACACGGAGCTGGCACGGGGGTGGCAGGTGAGGGCTGCCCCCCTTTTCCAGGGGGACACAGAGCTGGACTCTGCAGAGCAGCAGCAGCACCGTGCACAGGTACCAAATGGTGCTGGGGACAGGGTTGTCACCTTGCCCTGGTCCCACAGAGCTGCCCTGATGTGACAGGACACGGCGCCAGCCACAGCCTGGGCTCTGTCACACAGCCAGGCTGGTCCAGGGTACCAGCACCTCTGAGCCCTGGGCTTGGCAGGGACAGTTTGACACACACAGAGCCACAGGGTGAGCCTGGAAGTATAGGTTTGAAACTGAGAGGTTTGCACACATCTCTTGGATTCAGAGCTCAAAGTACAGAGGGACTTTCATTCCTAACAATTCAAAGAAATTTTTCCTTTGTCTTCAACTTCCACAAGAGTTAAACTTCCAGTTCTTAATTTATTTTACTGGTAAAGATTGACTAATAATTGAGGATATCACGTGGAGGACCTGTAACTTATTTGTATATCCATCCTTGCATGTTTAAAACCAAGTCAAGAAACTAATGAGGTTACAAAAATATTGCTGATCCTGAAGCAAATACAGTTGGAGAACATATGCTTTGGTTTTACATTTCTGCCTCTAAAAGGTGACATGTCCCGTGTTTGTCATTTAATTTAACATTCTATATATTTTTAAACGGCTGTATGATTTGAAATCTCCAGATGCCAGGCTTTGTGCTAAATGAGGTTGACAGTTCAGTGATGTGGAAGGCCATTATCTCACCTTTGTGCTTCTAAACTGTAGCCACTTGCCTTTGCCTGCTCATAATGCATTTACTGCCTTACAGCCCAGGAATTTCTAACACCTATTGAAAGCATTAATTAGCTATGCCACACTGATGAGCACTTTAAGTGAAAAGCAAGAATTGATGCTGCTCTTTGAGTTGGTATTTCTCCCACTTCAGAGGATAAGGACTACCTAGAGAGATGAAACCCTTACATTCCTCAGGTAAATTCAAGCCCTGACTGTGCCTTGGCCATCACCACAAGTGACAATGCCACATCAGAGCTTCTGTCCACGTCCCATTCCTGTCTGTGCCTGGGGCTGAGGCCATGTCGTGATAAACAGCCCTAAATGGCTCCATCCCTGCCAGCTGGTGCTATCTCTAAACCAATAAACCAAAATTCAGCTTTTGCATCCCATTACTGCTGTCCTGAGTCAGCAGGTCTCAGGATCATTTTTCTCTGCCCTTGGAAAATGGATAATCATTACTTGGCCTGTTGAAGTTCAGTAATGCAAGAATAAATGTGTCACTTGAATCTTAAAAGCTCACCAGCTAGAAACTCTCTCTTGTCTGATTTAGCCCCCAGTACCTTTGATCACCATTTTCTCTTCTTTCTCAGTGAGCTTCTTGGTTTTCCCCATTTTCCTGGGCCCTTGTGACAGTGTTCTGCTGCAGATCACAGCTGTGCTCAGGCACCATAAGGTTTGTATGATTAGTCAGCATTTGGTTTCCATATATAGCAAAAGTATGTCTGGAGGAAATATTCTTATACATATTTCCAGGCAATAGGATCAAAGCCCACTCTAGGTTCTCGATTTTAATTTATCTCTTCTTGCTTGCTGTAGAAGGAACATCAAATAGAATCTGTTTGTGGGAGGAAAGGGAGCCCTTTGCTGGCTAGTTTTGGGAGCAGCATTCATCCCAAAGCTTCAAATCCTGCCCTTTCTTCTTCCATAGCATGGCCAATTTGAATTCTGGGTTTTATGCCTGTATTTCCACCCAGGTGTGCCTTCTTTCTCTGAATTCTGGGACCTCTCCCATTTTTGTTTCATTTTTCCTCTTATTTTCTGCTTGTCTCTAGTCACAGGTCCTGGGCACATCTTCCACCTTTTCCACAGTGTTTTCTGTAGTTCTTAATGCCCATGTTGGCTCCTTTTCTGCTGTAACGCATGCATGGTTCACACCCCTGCATTGAAGGATTTCTTGTTCCTGTCTTGTCTTTGCAGTTTTTTGGTAAATTCCCCCAACCTCTCTTCCTACTCCTAATACCTGTTAGTATTTGCCTGAAGAAGTGGCTGCCCCATCCCTGGAAGTGTCCAAAGACCAGGGCTTGGAACAATCTGGGATAGTGGAAGATGTTCCTGCCCGTGGCAGGGGCTGGGAATTGATGATCTTTAAGGTCCCTTCCCACCCAGACCATCCCATGGTTCAATTTATTCTTCCACAGGAAGCAAAGATCTGGAAAGTAAGAGCTGAACCTTTTCTAGATTTCCATCCTTCAGGTGCCAACTCCCAAAGCTGTGACCCCCACCAGAAATGTGAGAATCAACAGCACTTGGAGCTGGGTCTGTGTGAGCAGTTACCTGGGCAGGTGGTTGTTGTGGTATTAGAAATTGTATTTATGTCAGCTTCATTAGATCCCTTTTTTTATATATTTGGTGAAGTTCTCACAGCAACAATTTGTAAACCTGGATGTTTTTGCAGTGTGGACACTGTCATTAGTGAGGAAGCAGAATACTTTTATTACACAAATCCCGTAACATTTTCATCCGAGGTAGTTTTCTGCATTTTTAGTAAGTGAGGTAAGCCAAGACATTCAAGACCTTTTTACATCACATTTTCAGAAAGGCCTTTTTTTTTTTTTTTTTTTTTTTTCCCCCCCTCCTGGTAGAAGATCTGCATTTAAAAAAAAAAAACCCACAAAAAACCATAATTAGTTTGATTTCAGTCATCTACTCAACATTCCTAAGGCACTTTCCAAATGATCCCAGGTGTGGGATTGCAGCAGGTAATTTCCTGCGCTGCATTTGTGTGGATGATTTTCTGTGTTAGAAGATGATATCAGCTCACCTGGCCCCTCAGTGACAGAGAAATCCTTTGTTTATTCATTTAGTAGGCAGATTAACCCTAATGAATCTGGCTTCCTGGAAATAGATACAGGGGACAATAGCAGAGTGAGGAGTGGGGAGAAATGGGGTAAATTCCCTTTTCTTTCTTCACTTAGAAATAATGGTGGCTTTCAGAGAAGGGTGTTTTAAATCCAAAAGGAACGTGAAATATGTCAGCCAGAAATTCTTGATTTTTGAACAAAAACTTTTCTTTTGTGCCTCAGAGAGCTACTGGGGCTTTCTTAGTGTGTCTGCTACAATTCTACCCTGCTGAACCTGTTGGAATGTTCTGCCCTGTCAAAAATTAGGATAAAGTGAACATCTGAGATACTTAACACTCAAATTTTCATTGTTGGAGGACCTCTGTGTGTGCTCTCTGGAATATGAGATATGTTAATTATTATTGCTGTGATTTAGAGGTTGATAATATAATCTGCTTGAGTAAATCATACCTTACACGAGAGAGCCAGAGGAAAGCATCAGAGTCTTGATGGCTGAAATAATTTTATTCTTTGTGGAAATAAAGCTGTGGAATGTGTCAAGGTGTTCATCGTGTTTCCGTTACCTGAGCAGCTGTACTGGACAGGGGACAGTGCCCGTGCAGGGTTAGGCTGCACATTTTGCTTTATTTTCAACCATTCTCCCATCTTGAGCTAGCCCAGAAAAGCTTCAAGGAGCATTTCAAACAGCTCAATTCCTCCAGTTCCTGCCAGGGGATGCATCCAAATGTTCTGCACCAGCCATGAAAGGCTGTGCCATGTTTGTTTAAAGAAATGAGCAGTAATTTCTCAGCTCTTGTTGACATCACACTGGACTATTATTCACAGCACAATGTGAGAATCTGCCTGGAAAAGCAGTGAATCCCAAAGCCCTCAGAAACAGAGGGAAGGATGGTCACTGACTTCAGGGATATAAATCAGGCTCGTGGTGTTACAGGCAGAGTCCTTGCACTATCACTCAGTTTGTTTGAACAGCATGAATAATTTTACTTATTCCAGCTTAAAGGGGGAATAATGCCATGGTGAATTAAGTTGTGTATATGTTACTAATTATGTATTTTTTAATGTATACACACGTTAAACAGTCAGGGTTTGAAATCTGGGGGAAACCTTGTAGTTTGTTAGCTCAGATCTCTGCTGGAAGCTACTAGTCCAAGTGTAGACATGAGTACAATGAATGATTTGGCTGCCTTTGAGAGAGGAACAATTTCTTGCATTTTTATGTGACTGGTACTCGAGATACATTATTCCCAAGACATGGATGTGTAGACACAGATGTGAAAATCTCCTAACTTCCAACCAAACTTTTCCAGATCTTATCACTGTAATTTATTCTTTACTCTCTGTAGACTTGGAAAAATGTCTTCTTTCACATAACTTTATACATTGGAGGGAAAGGAAAATTCTGTTCTACCACATGGTAAGTGTTGAAGATGGGATAGTGTTGGCTTTAACACGCTGACTTTTGTAGTTGCCTGTAAAAACTCTAGAGTTTCAGAGGGGAAGTGAAAAAACAGAATTTACCTTTCCACAAAGAATAAAAGTTTCCATTGTTCCTCAGTTCCATTGCTGGAAGTACAAGCGGGCAGGAGCAGATAATTTTTTGGATTTAACATCTATACTTGGGTATGTGTATATGTGCATCGGGCAGCAATAAATTACAACAGAATATGTTTGCTTTGTATGGAGATTGTTTTATCCTTCTTAAAGCTACTATTTACATAACCTTTAACCGAACAGAGAGTAGCCAGAGGATTTTTGAGAGTGAGAACTGTTTTTCTGACTGGGGTGGGGAACAACTCTCCCCCCTCCCTTCATGCAGCAGGGACTCACCACGTTGACGTGCAGACAATTTGCCAGGGATTATTTTATTTTTTTTTTCCCCCCCCTTCTGCACGTGAAAGCTCAAAATAGATACATGTCACATTAGGTGTCATTAAAATAGAGCTTGTGATAACTAAATAATGAATGGAGTGGTACCTAATCACTTTCAGAAGATGTTGACACAGTTGCCAGAGACGAGTGTCATGGAGAGGCCTTGGAAGGAGCTGAGACTGTCTGTGTTGGAGGATTTTTTTTTTCCTTTTAGTGGAAACCAAAGGACAACAGTCATTATACGATTCTGTACTTTAAGTATTTTCATAATCCAACATAAATTGGCCCACCCAAGGATTATGTCTGTCTTATAAGGATGTGTTTATATAGTCATTGGGTGAAAGATTGCAGAAGTTGAACCACTAGTTTTGAAAGTTGAGCCAGACCAGGAAAAATCAGGATACAATTTGGCACTTATGGAGACTAAATGATTTCCTTTTTAGCTGCTGATTTCTACTGGGAAATGTATCCTTGGACTGAAAATTGCATCCGGAAAAATGTTTATGTAGTGTTTTTCAAATGACTGATTATTCCTCTAACCTTTAACACGCACTGTGTGTGATTTTCTTCCTTATTAACTCTTTCACAACCAAATGAATGATTTCCTTCACTGTAAATAAAATTAAGTATCTATTTCAATTCATGCAATATTTTAGTGCTGTAATAATGCAGAAAAAGACAAGCTGGGGATTTTATTGAGTCAGTAACACAGGGAAATCCAGCTTCTCTTGTGTCACTCTCTTGGAAGGGGAGCATCCTGCTTTGACAGAGAGGCAGGCAGAGAACATGAACTGTTTATCCTGGTTACTACAGAGAAAGAGAACAAATGTGTTCCTAACATACTGTCAGATGCAGATTTCTGCCAGCCAGGGGAGATTTCCCCAAGGCTTGTAGCTGAGGTGGAGGGACCGTGCTGCCAACTACTGGCTATTACTGGCTGCTGAATGCAGTGAACGAATTCATTGTGGGCTTGGGGTTTGTCTGCAGGGGAATTGATCAGTGCATCTAGAACAGAACCGGGAGTTTCAGAGACATCCACAGATGCTCATTCTGGAGTTAAAATGTTTTCAGTAGCATTGCTTTCACATAAAGACAAACCATAATTCACTATAATCACACTGTCCGTATCCTTGTGTACCAAATCCTCACAGGCTGCCTTTCCTTGCATCCAGAACCTCATGGAAGCAGTGTGGGAGCTTGCACAGAGCCTGTGCTGCTTTCAGAGCAGCAGCCTGACCTCGCTGAGCTGCAGACACCATATAAACATCACAGGGTGGGACTGAGCCACGTGTCTTTAAAAGGCATCCAGAGTGATCCTGCACGGAGTGGATCCCACACTAACAAATGAGTAGGTCTGGAACTGCAGCTTCCACTTTGGCAGAGCTGTCTGTGAATTATGGTTGGTGTTTTCCTGTGCAGAAATGTGCCAAAATTCAAGATTAACTTGTTGAATTTCCGTAGAAAGCATCACCCAGCCCATCACAAGTCGTGTACTCCATAAAACTTGCTTGAGTGGAAAAGGGGAGAGAAGAAAAGAGTAGCAAGAATCTTATAATCACTGCTCCTGATGGCCTGGCCCAAAAAGACAGGTTTGTGTCCTGTGAGAGGAAGCAGAATTGGAAAGCAATGGAATTCCAGCCCTGCCACTGCTGATGGAGTGATGCAAAGATGTCCCCTGCTCCCAGCTTGCCCTTCATGCTCCAGGGTGCTCTGTCTGTGCCTCTGGCATCAGCTGGGGATGAACTGCTGGAAAACAAAAGCTGCTGCTCCTTGTGGCAGTAGTCAGGCATTCTTGGCATGGTGGGGATGAGGGGAAGTGCCCGGCAGCTTCTCTGTTCTTTCATCTCTTCTTCCAACTCTTTTTGATCATTTTCTCCTGCAAAATTTTGGGCTTGTGCAGGGAGATTTGTGTTCATAAGCAAATAGAGGATGCAGCCCTGCTTACCTCAGATAGCTTTTCCCAGGAGCTGTGATTCCCAGGCAGTCTCCTGTATTTGAGGCAATAATGGGTTTAGGAAATTCATAGAATGTTAACAGTCAAATGGCTTTTAACCACCTATCGGATGGAGTGAAATTTGGCAGATGACAGAGGAACCTCACGTTTGATTTTTTAAAGCCTAAATAGCTTGTCAGCCATGTAGAGCCCCTTGAATTTATGAGATCTGAATGTTGGGGTTTGGGTTTGTTTTTTTTTTTTTTTTCCCTGTGGAACCCAGCAGAGTTTCTGACGGAAACCGTTGACCCTTCTTTGTGCTGTTTCTTTACTGTCTCGTCAAACATCTGGAAAACAGCATGTTTGCAGTTATTTCACAACATAATTTTGCATTTACATCATGTGTTATCTGGTAAAAGTTTTCTTGTTTTTCCAAGGAAAGGGGGGATAAAAGAAAAAAAAAAAAAAAGGAAAAGAAAAATCAGCAAGTCGAAGGCTGCCGTGAGGTCAAGTGGTGCCGGTGGATGCTGCCTGCACTGAACACATGTTCAGCTCCGAAAAGCTGAGGCAGTTCCCAAAAATTTGGTAACCATTAGAGCACTTCCTAAGTCAGTTCCGGATGTCAGGCCCAGGCTGGAGGGGGAAGGGGTGTTCCAGCAGGGGGATTGAGGCTGGCAGCTGATGCTGCTGGGGAGCAGAGCACGCAAGGCAGAGCGAGACAGGAAAGGGCTGCTCTGGGAGAGGATCAGGAGCTCAGCAGAGGAGCTGTGAACTTCTCCTGCGACCCCGGGCACGGAGCAACGCAAGAGCCACCTGAGGGCTCGGGGATCAGAAAGGAAATTAAAGGATCATTTAAGTGGAGTGGGACCAGACAAGTTAAAATGACGATTTTCATCTCTGAGAAGGGAGTGCTGGGGTATATTGAATTCTTTGAAGTAAAGGAGCGTGGTTGGTGGAGGGAATATTTTTGCTGCATTCCATGCTCTGGTTTAGCAGCTCCTCTAATAGAAGCCTGCCCTAACTTTCCTAAAATACTATTTATAGTGCTCAAAAGATTGGGCTTTGGAGCACAGTGTGTCCCCTTAGCTGTGCTCCTTTCAGTGCTCTGAAAATAGCTACTTAGATAACTCCAAAATTCAAATGAGTATTAATTAATAAGCATAATTAGATTATTTACTTTTAATTAACACAGTAAATATTTTATTTTGCTCATGGTAATAAGCCTGAGTGTGAGCCTGCAACTGTGCAGAAGTTCACGATGAGTTCACAGCAAAGGTTGTGTCTTTCCTTCCTTCATGGTGTTCAGGATTAAACCTTCAGTCAGAAGCTGCTCTGTCCCAGTGCTGCTTTCTGTGGCTTTGGGAATAGTTTGGCAGAGGTCAGGCACGAGGTGCTGCCACTCTGAGACGTGAGGAGTCTTTTTAATACCCTCCCAGACACCCTCTTCACCTCCCAGCTCCATGTGAATGCATCCTACAGTTTGCATAGTCCAAAAAGAAAATAAAGTACCCAACAGTAAATAATCTGGCTTGTTGATTTAGGACTGGAGATTTTCCTACATTAACCTGAATTTCAGTGTTGGAGTCAGCTTGCTGGAGGGATGTGATTCCTGGACCTTCCTGAGATTTGGAAGTAGGAAAAGTGGAAGATTATTTTTTTTCTTTTTTTTTTTTTTCCTGTGATCTTTCCATGATCACTTTATCTCCATGAGCCAGATTTCCAGGTACTATAGAGATGAGTCTTAATAGGGAAGAAAAAAACAAACCAGTGGATGGCTGCAGTTGTGGTTTTGGAAAAGCTTGCTCTGGGATTTTTGCTCACCAGCCCTTGGATGGGAGGATGCTTAGTTTGCTAATTTGGGTGCCAGTGCTCAGTTTTACAGCTCAGGGTTATTTCTCAGAGGTGCTGGCAGCTGGGAGAGGCACAAGGGCTTGGGTGTGCATTCAGATTTTTTCTGTGGTGTCCTTGGCAAGCACTGACAGCGTTGGGGATTTGGACAATTTTAAGGAATAATAACTATTGAAATATCAATTGTTTCTGCAGTTGGAACATCACGCAGGAGTTTTAAAGGCATTGGATGCAGGGGGATGGGTGTGAGCACAGATAACCAATGCAGATATTTTCTATTTGAGATTACATCTGTCTAACTGTGTTTATAAATAACCTTTGAAAACGAAAGAAATGGACAAAATAGTTTCTTCTTCCATTGCAGTAGTACATGAGATGCCTTGGGAATGTGTTATCTTCTATCCATTTCCTTATTCTCCTCTTTCAGTTCATTGTACACTGGTTTTTTTTCCCCTCTAAATATGTTAGGCAGCACGAGGTATCCATTACCAAGTTTGTTTCCCTGAATGCTTTCTAGCAGGAGGCACAAGTGCAATCCACTGAATTAGAGGAACCAAGCTCAAGGGTGAGAGCTTTATCAATAAAGTCCCTTTATCCAGTGAGAACAATTTGTGCACAGGAGGCTTTTAAATAATATCTCCAAGTGCAAGTCCTGCTAAGCCTAGGAGGTAGGGATGGTTCAGTGGCTGATTATTTTGATGTGGGCCGTTCTTCCTTGAGGCCACTGAGCCTTCAGGTTCCTCCAAGCCTTTAGTGGTCTGCACTTCAGTGTTATTCTTTCCCTGAGAGTGCTGATTAGTGACTTGCGGTATGGATGCTGATTTATCGCAGCCGAGAGTCGCCCCTTGGGGGCTGAGCAGAAACACTCATGAAGGAGCCCTGATTAAAAAGAGTGGTAATGAAGACAAATGTTTCGGAGGGAGTCAAGAGCAAACCAGGCCTTGGCATTCCCACTGCTCCTCTGAGCTTTTGGAGAGGAGGTAACAGTGGCCAAAGGAAATATTTCCCCCTTGTTGTTTATTTCTCATGGCACTGGAAAAATTTTTCTTTTCCTCCTGGGTGTTCTAACTCTCACTTGTTAACTGCTTTTCATGCAGGGTTGCAATTAACCCTTGGCAGATACTTACCATGTTCCCTTTATATTCACTCTATACATAAAGAAGTTTTTATGTTTTGACCTGTTAACCATTTTAAGATTCTTTAAACTTGACAGTTTCATCTAATTTCTCACGTCATTAAATCGTACTTTATTTTCCAACAGTCCATTCACAGGAGGTTTGGTGTTTGTTTGATATCTTTAATCATCTTTTTTCCACACTGCCCTTTTTAATAAGGAAAAAGAATGACAAAAAGTAATGCTTACAAACCAGGCTTTAAATCAGAGAGAGGTCAGAAAGTTCCTATCTAGTGTTGGATGTATAACTAGAGACAAGTCTCAAAAGCACATTGGTAGATTCTGCATGGTCTGACACTTTCATTAATCAGGAATTCAGAACAAAAATAAATGCCATTATTTCACCCTATTTTTTTTTTTTTAATTCTGTGGGTTTTTCCACTTTTAAAGACCAGCCTGGGCTATAATTAGTGTACGAAGTAAAAGCTGAGTACGTGGAAAAATGTGCCCTGCCTTTATTGGTCTCTGCATTCTGCAAGCAGGGATTAGACAGGTCTGTTAAAATCCACCCTGATCTCTGCAGTCACTTTCTTGTCAGATCTGTGCTCGTGTGAGGATGCTGTTGATGCAGGCAGGAGCTGTATCTGTTGCTCCTGTATTCATCAGAGCAGCAGTGACTGAGCTGTGGTTCCTGAGCAGGAGCTGCTGTGGCTGCCCTTGGAAGGAGCAGCACTTTGCACTTGTCCTTGTGGAGTTTCACCAGGTTCTTCCGAGTCCTCCTGAGGGACAGCCCTGCCCTGGAGCACTTCCACACCCCCTCCCAGTTTGGGGTTGTCTGGAAAGGTGAGCAGAGTGTCCTCCCTCTCTTCCAGGACTTCAAAGAGGACAACTCCCAGCACAGTCCCCGGGGTGCTCCACTTGTACCAGGCACAGCGTGGCCTGTCCATCCCTCCTCTCTGAGCTTGGCTGTCCAAAACAACAGACAAACAAAAAAAAACCCCAAAGTACAGCTGGGAAAATGCAAACTGTGACCCTGCATCTCAGCTAAGCCTGCTGCACCCCCTAGAGCTGGGAGCACTGTGGGCACTGTCCCTGTGCCATCCCTCCAGCCATGCCAGCAGTCCTTGTTCCTTCCTTTGGGAATCACATGCAGAGCTGGACACTTCCTGAGCAGTGACAATATGTGGATGGCCCTTTGCATTCAGTGAGAATTTCAGTGGATTTTCCAAATGTTAATTAACTTTCTCATGAAATTTTAGCTCATGCTTTGCTTTAGAACAACGTTCTGACCTATCATGCCAAAAGGTTTTTTTCTTCCTAAAATAGTGTGATAAAGGAACAGTTCATCCAAGAAAAAAAACAGGGAGAAGGGTTTTTTCTGATTGACTGGCCTCGTTCATGATGCACCCAAAAGGTCAAAGACTGTTTTGAGAAAGTATTTTAAAGGATGGGTCTGTGTTTTCTCTCTGTCTGAGAAGCTACTTACAGCTTCCATGGTAGTTCTTGCAGTGTTAAATAAACTCACTGTGCATCTCAGGCTGCTCTTTAATCTTACACTGATTCTAATTCTGATACTTCCAAAGTATTAGAATGTAAACATTGTCCAGCATTAGGTTGGAAAAAGAAAACAAAAATTAAGGTTCCTTAATATATTTTTATCTAACTGAATTATTTTTTAGGCTAGAGACAAAAAAATGAAGCAGCATTGCAGACTGTGCACTTCATGAGTGAAAGGTTATGTGTGATTTGATGCCAGGTTTCTTAACTTGTACTTTTAAACTTTTTTTAATTGTTCACCTGCTTAACTTTTAAAACCCAGCTTGACATCAGCTTTCAAACCTGGCTGTGAAATTTTAGAAGTGGCTTTTGAAAGTTATTTTTGAAAGCACCGTTTTGTACCATTCCAAATCCCATTGTTTTAGTTCCGAATGAACTAATCTACGTTTGCTCCACAGTCACACAGAATTCAGGAAATGCTGATTACGTGTGGTTAAGTGAAAAGTCATGTGAGCTGTTTGATGTGAGAAACTGAGTGTTCAGGGGAGCTACATCTCGTTAGGAGCAGTGTCTGGACCATGAAGAGATCACAGCAACTGGTGGAAGCTCGGTGGCACCAGCCTTTGTCCCTGAACCCTTGCACTGGTCAGAATTTTGGAAATTTTGGGGTTTAAATCTGCTTAACTTGTGGGTGTTGGAGAGCTAGTTTGAGACTGGCATTGCTGCACTAGTCAGTTTGCATCACCATCAGCTGCCCACTAATTATCAGGAAATTTATAGCTGCATTAGGTAAATGTCACTTCACTGCAGTGGCCTGGAATAAGAGTGTTTTCTGCTCTGAATTAGCACCATGGGCACGTCTCAGTGAGAGTCTATCCAAGCAAGGAAGGGTTTGATTTATGCACAGGCTTATTAAGGCTTTGAGAAAGGGTAGCTGAAAGATGTATTGCTTTTTTGAACCGTAACATCTCCCAGTTGTAAATGTGTGTTTGTTTATTCATTAGACATAATCACATGTAAAGTGTTTAAAAATAATTTGCTAATTCCAGGATGGAGCTGCATTCAGCAAAGTGGGATTCTGTGTGTGCTCCATCTGCAGGAGCTCTTCAGAAGAATCATCCAGAACATGGATGGCTTGGTCTGAGTTCCTTTTGGTGAAATTCAGTGTTAAGGGATGTGATACTTTGTAAATCTCAGCAACTCTTCTCAGCTGTGCCAGAATTATATAATTTCTCTTGGATTCTTATTTCTGAGCTGCTCAGTAGCCTCTTTGACAGAGATTTTGGGCAAGTAGTCTTTCAGTATGGACTCAAGGATGTACACTTGTCCATCTGATGCATAAACCTCTCGGAAGCAGCTGAAGGATCTCACAGTCCTAAAGGCTCTGCAGAAAAGAAACCTGAATGTTCAAAAAAAACCCACCTTCATTCTTAATACACCAGAAACAAAGTCCCCAACTCTTCCCAAAAGACGATTGTGGAATTCATGGTGCTTCAGAATTGATGCCAGAGTGTCTGAAGAGTGGTGACCACGAATTCTTCATAAATCCCAGGGTGAGTGATGGCTGCTCCTCTGTGAATGACAACATCCCAGCAGTTCCAGCACTACAGAGATAAAAGTAACCACTTAAAAAATGCTGGCTAAATTCTAGACAAACTTACCCTTTACATGTGTTTTAAGGAGCTGAGTAGCTTCAGTGGTCCTTTTGCAGCAGCACCCACTGCTGTGACAAGGGAGGTTTGCTGCAGTTAATTAGGCAGTGGAGGAGGTTTAAAGAAAGTCGCTGTCCAGTATTAAGCACTTGGCTTCCCTTCTCTCTTGCCTCTTGCTGCTTTTATGGTTCAAAGTGATGCAGATCAGACAAAGCTTTTGCTGCATTCAGCCACCCTTTCTTCTGTGTCAGGAGCACCAGCACTGGCACCCAAACCACCTACTTCAAAAGGGTCTTTGTATTAGATAAGAGCAGATACTTACACATCCTTGTCACAGGAATATCGTTCTTACAAAAACCAATTCTGCCTGCAGGTCTGCTCAGGGTTGTATTGAAGTTGTTTCCCTTTGTTCTTCCTAAAATGCACCCCTCCCCAACCCCCTTCTGCCAGAACTCCCAATTCCAGCTTGCAAGGGAAGGGTTGAAATTGTGGAAGTAAATTCAGTCCCAAACAGGGTCCATGTCCCTGCAGGCATTAAAACTGTCTTGTGAGGGGAGACTTCATTTCTTCCCCCTGCACAGTCCATGGTCTCTAGTTCTTCCCAGTACACTCAGCAGGCAAACAGTGACTGCTTTGGGGTTTTTATATTGTGTGTCTCAAGATGTAATTATTGGGGTGGTTTTCCTTGGGAATTTTTAATTTTGGAAGCAAGATCAAGGCCTGAAAGCAGACATCAGTCCCTGCAGCTTGCTGAAAAGTGTCTGCTCCTGGGGGTTTGCAGGGCCCCAAGAGGCAGCCAGGGGAAGCTCTTTTCTCCCGTGCAAGGCTGGATTTAAGTGTTTGCACCTGAAACCTTAGTTTTCATCATGACATTTTATTTGATTTACCACTGTGCCAGTCACATGTTAAGGGTCAGGAAGAACTAAATATGAATATTTTGTTTCTCTGCTCATTAATGCTCAACTTGCCAAAGTTTTACTTAAATGTTTTGTGCTAAAGAAGTTCCTTTTTCCTGGCTGGAGAAGCACTCAGTGCTTGGCAGAGTTGAAATTCCACTGATGTAAATGGCAATTGTAGCCTAAAATTGGGCATTTTGCTCAAGATACTATTTCATGATTTGAAGGCAGTATTTGAAAGGGCTTGAAACTTTTACAAGATGAAAGAGTTAAAATAAACAAAAATAAAGGATATGAGAAAGAATCTGCTGGAGTTAGAAAGTATTGTTACTGCATCTGTCTGTGTGCACACACTTCTGCATCTTTCCAGTTTGCTTTGCTTGCCTTGAAAGCAATGAATCACAGAATCCTGAAATGGTTTGTATTAGAAGGGACCTTAAAGCTCATCTAATTCTACTTCTGACACCTTCCACTGGACCAGGTTGCTCCATGTCCTGTCCAGGCCGACCTATGCAGCAAATAAATTATTTATTATTTAGCAGACAAACTGCACCTCCCTATTTAGTCAGTAGGAATTTTGTGGATAATTTGAGCTCAACAAAGCATAAATTACTTCTTTTAATGCTGATGGATTTCCACCAGGACTTGGCAAAAGGAATTGTGTAAATCCTGTAGCCTTTGCAAGGAGCTGACAAAGCAAGCAGAGGTTTGGAGCAGCAGCTGCCTCTGTTCCTTCAGCATCACCTGATGTTTTAGGGCCTTTCCTTGGCCATTAGCAGTAGGTTGTGAGAAATAAGTTTTTAATCTCTGCTTCATATTTTATAGTGATTCACAGTGAAATTAAGCTTTATTTCCCAATGGGAGAACAGGCAACAAGGTCTGGATTCATTGACAAAATTCTCCATTCCCTGGCAGAAGTGATGACCTGTCCAGAGATGATTTTCCCCTAATAGTTCTCTCTCACTGTAGCTCTGAGCCCATCTGAGGGCTGCATTCCTATTCCTTTTCAACCAAGATCATTCTCTATTCCAGAAGTTAAAACATTCCTGAGAGATGGCAAAAGGCTTGGAAGATTTGCTTCAAAAGATGCCTAATTAGTGTGTGTATTTATAGCCCTCATTGTAAATGCTGGTCTCCAGGGAGACAGGTGAGCACAGGGCAAGTGCTGGGAGAGGGAGAGGAGGCTCCTGCACAGCCAAGGGAAGGGGCTGAACCTTGGGGTGCCCCCAGCCTGGCATTCTGGAGGCTGATTATTATTCTGGAAGCTTTTCTGGAATGCAGGAGTGTGTTGCATCCATCCCTGTAACAGGCAGAGGAGAGTTTCTCATCTGCAATAGTAAATTAATAAACAGCCAGACTGTTCTGGCATCAAACTTTTATACCTGTGCTTTTCTATAAGAAATGACCTTATATAATTAGGTACATTACAGTGGCATGAATTTATTATATGTATATATATAATAGAGCATTGGATAGTTGATATTGTAAAATCTTGTTATGTTCTAACTTGAAAGTGTTCTGACAAACACTGTCTGGGTAAAAAAACACCTTTTCCTCCAAATTTAATCTGATTGATCATTTTGCAAATGTGTTATTACTTTGATGCAAACAGAACTCCAGAATGAGTGAACTAGTTCTTCATGCACCACAGAGGCAGTTTTGATGCTGGTAATTTATTGCTGCCTTTTACCGTGTTTCCTATAGAGCTGCTCAGAATTAAACATGCTGCTTTAAAAATACTTGGTGCACCATTCCCAGAACATACATAATTTTGAGCAACTTTACTGACAATTGCTTTTTTATGGGCCTTGATGGAAGGGAAGGACAATCTTCCCATTCCCTGGAGGAGTGTCTGCCTTTGCAGACAGAGACACTGCTGTGATTTTATGCAGGCTCTGAGTGCATCCTCCCAGTTTGGGATCAGTTGGGGAAGCTGAGGTGGGCTGCAGGGATTGTGGCAGCTGTCCCCTGGGAGGGCTGGTGACACTGGAGTCTGTCTTGTGCCATTTGTGTAGGATGTGGCAGCCTGGGATGGGATCCTTGGCACGTCTCTTCCCAGTCCAGCATCCTCTTTCCCAGGACGCTGCTGAGTGGAGCCCCAGTGTGATGTTTACCCACCCAGCTCTTAAATCCTTGTTAGCCAGCTTCACAACATGAAAGCAAGACACGGGGGGCTTTTATTTGGTCCAAGTTTGGGGGCACCGTGTAGCAGGTCAGAAAGGAGAGAGCCAATGACTCCACAAGTGTCCCAGCCTCTCTTGTTTGTCAGGCTGGTCTGGAACAGCTCGTTGAATGCAAATAATGAATGTTAATCCAGCCTCATTGTTCCAGGGTCAAACACCAAAAAAAAGGAATCAGTCAGGGTGCCAGCATGGTAAATCATGTTTGTTTGCTTTGTGCATTAGGTTGGGTTCTGCCTCCTTTTTTTTTTGAGACATTTTCAGCGTGTGCTTTTCACTCCCAGTGTGTGTGAGAGAGCAGGACTCCAGCTGGGCTCACTCCTCCGAGGTGAGGACTTTTGTCCTCTGTTTGTTGTTATGCAACATTGTGCTGCCTTCCGTGATGAAGGGGGAGGAAAAAAAAAAAGAAAAAAGGGCTGCCAATATGACTGTGATATTTGGATGATTTATCTCGTTCCTCTTCTGAGTAACCTAACTTTGACATTATCCGTGAACTCCGAGCCATGCTTGCGTTGTTCTTGCTGGTAGAAAACATAGCAAGGATGTAGTGGGTAATTGAACCCAGATGCACCGAGGGCTGCTCAGCCAGACTGTTATTTTAGCCTACACTAGTAGGTTTTTAATACGAGTTTGACCTTACTTTGAAACATTCTCAAAATACCATACTTTAATATCAATTTATGCACTCTTGCTTTAAGAGTAGGGCAGAGTCACTGGAAAAAGTAATGAAACACTTTCTACCTGTTAATGCAGGAGATACAGAAAGTTTTGGAGTTAATTTATGTGTCTAAGGGACAAGCTTCACATGCTGCCTGTCTAATTGGGGTTTTATCCTGTGCCTGGGGTTGGGATTGGGATCGTGACCATCAGGGAAAACCTGTCTGTCAGCTTTACCTGGATCTGCCCCTGCAGAAGGAGGCACATTGGGCAGGGAGGCTTTGGGTACTCAGGGATAGGAAGACTTACCTCTAGTCCATATCAGTAAGTTATTAAACAGAGTTTAATAGCCAAGGTAAATATTCATTAAATTGTTTTTAATTGAAGGTGAATGCTTTGTGTACATGTTCTGTGAGGTTAAGCTGTGTTAAACAGCTTAGAAATGCATTCCTGATTTAAAAAAGCAAAACAAAAAAATCCCAACCAGCCCATGCTTCTCTGCCAGGATGGTAGTTTGGTTTTGACATGTATGTAATGTACTTTCCATACCCATGCTGTGTTTTCCTAAAGGAGGAGATGTTGATGGCAGGAGGGAGCAGAGCCCTGTCTCCCTCCTCAATATGTGCTTTGTCAGTAACAACTGAGCACACACAAAAATCTGATCTATAATTAAATTTCCTGTGAAGATAGCATACCTATTTCTGCTTAGACAAAACTGGTTTTCATTCATTATTGCGCCACTCAGGTGGAACCAAGCTCGCTGCCTTCCTAATGTGTCTGAATAAGTATTCTTTAGGAAAGAATAATAAAGGAATTAAAGTTTTGTGGCTGTACATCAACAGCTTGGAGTAAAGTAATAGCAAAACAAGATTTTGTGGTAGATCTTGAAGTTAAATACTTAAACTGATTAATTTTTTCAATTTCTCTCTACTTTAGGGTTAATCCTTGTAATTGCTCATGGTGAAGCAGAGGAGGGATATTTAAAAGATATTGAGAGAGAGTGGGTTGAAGTTATTTCAATTTATTCCTGAAGTATTGCTGTACCCAGTGAAGTCCTTCACTCCCAAGCCTGGCCCAGAGCTCAGTGTAAAAACCAAGGCTTTAACTGGAGTGATGGTGGCAAACAGCTTTAAACCTGTTTGGCTTTGGGCACTGCAGCTTCAAACACAGAGAGCAAGAAATTAAAAATGGGTTAGTGTTTTTCTTTCTGTTCTCTTATCAGAAATGTTCACTCAGACTATAACAACTGTTAGAACAAGATAACAACTTCAGGCCAGCTGTCAAATGTTTACCATTATCAAACCTCTCCCTAGGGTAAGATGCGACTTTGGCTCGCCTCACCGGCAGTAATTTAATTTTTCCTTCGTTCTGACTCGGAAATGGCAGCATTTTTCAAAGCTTCCTCCCACTGATGGCTGAAATTTTCCTTGTGAAATGATTTCCACCAGTCTTGAATCTTTCTTGCTTCTGCCGTCTTCACCTTTACTGATGGTTCTGCAACTCATCACCAGCTATGCGAACTGACAGTTCACATCCTGGGGCAGCAGCCGGGGCTGGCCTGCAGAAAGGAGCAGCCTGACCAAATTTACGCTCACAAGATCTCTTAATTCACAAAAGCATTTGCTCCAGTTCCTGCTCTCTGCTGCAGGGGCTTTGGGGGGGTGAGCAGGAGCGGTCGGAGGGGAGAGAGGCTCTCTTCACACTCTGCTGAGTACACAGCCTTCCGAGATGAAAAACAGACGGAAAGAGACATTTCCAGCCATCTTGCTGATCTGTGCAGGGGTTCACTGAACTGTGCAGCATAGCACCAGACCCATGTATCATTTAATGTGCTAATTTCTCCTTTGGTTTTTTTTTTTCTTTTTTTTTCCCCCTGAGTGAAGGAGTTTCTCATTTTGTTGACAAGCACATTAAAATTAAAAGTGGGAACAGTTAAAAGAGAACCTAAAAATGTAAACTTGATACCCACACGTTCCTTCCTCCTTTGACATCAGAGCCATACAGAGATCTGCTTAGTTTTGAAAAGCCTCTGACAAATGAGAATAGTCAGAATAAGTTTTCTATTTGGTCTGAACTGCACGGAACATCGTGGGGTTTTTTTTGTTTTGTTTTGTTTTTGCCTCCCTCCCAACCTGAAACACATGCCATATGCTTGCCCAAATGCTTCCCCTTCTTGCGCTGCGAGATGGATCTGAAACTTTTGTTCCATTCTTTTCCTGGAGAGGGATTTTATTCCCTCTCCCACCCAAGGCAGTTTGCAGCCAGAGAAAAGTGATGCTTCCCCTGGCCACCAGCACGGCTGGCTGTGCTCACTCCCTACCAAAAGGTCACTCAGACACTTTCTTTGGGATTCTTTGGCTCTCTTGAAAGCTTCTCCTAAGAATAAACCATTTTACGTTTTTGTGATTACTTTGGAGGAAAAAATGTGCTATAATACCAGAATGTAAATGCAGGGGAAAACAACATTCCAAGTAACCTGATCACACGCCTGTAGTATTTGCTTTGGTGCTTTCCTGTCATTTGCTATCCAGTTGTTTAAGGAGCAGCTGCACAGTCTGGTAAATTAATAAATGTTGTAGGCAGAAGTTTAGACAGAAGAAAAAGTTAATGTGGTTTTTGTACTAACACAGATCCTGATCCTGTTAACTGGTATTCTGATTGAGGGTGGAGAATTCTCTTCACCCTTTTTCATGTGCAAAGTAGTTCTGTCTCTCAGTAATGGTGGGGTTTTACAAAATAAATAGATAGAATATATATATATTTGTAATGGGATCGTATGTGCTCAGCATTAACTCTACTTGTATTTTCTGTTTTGGGAGCTTTTAGGCATTGTGAGAAATATATGAGAGATTTGCAAACAGGGGCAAGGAAGGGTCAGATGTATCAAATCCAAGGATTCCAGCAAGCAAAGACCCTGCCTTTAGATATGTGAATTAATAGGAGAGCTTCCTTCTGCACAGACTTAGAGGAGCACAAGCTAGTGGTGACTGGTCGAGGTATTTGTCATCCTAATAAACTGACAAAATGGAAAAATAAACACCAATCTTATCAGTCTGCATTTTTTGTTGGGGATGAAAGTGTTTGAAGAAAAATCATAAAGGAATCCATGGTAGCTCAAGGAGGTTAAACTCAACAGTTGTTCCCTTTGAAGTGTAGGACCACGAGGTTAATTGCCAAAACTGCTCGTGGAAAAGGTGGTAACAATTTAACAAGACTGTACAACTGCAGGACTCAGATGAATATCAGGTGTTTGCAGATGGGGTTGTTTGGGGTTTGGGGGGAGTTGGATTGTTTTTTGGGTTTTTTGTTTTTTTTTTTTTTTTTGTCTAACAGGAAAATGGGAGAAAAAACGGGAATTGAGAACCAGAGGCCGGGGCGGGAGAAGAAAAGCCCGACTAAAGAGCCAATAATTCCTTGTTTGCTTTGCCAATGAGGCTGTAATTGGGCGGGAGGTCAGCGGCAGCCCCGGCTCTGCTCAGCCCCTGCAGCTCTCCCGTCCCTTCTCCCAGCCCCTGATTTCTTCATCCCAGAGAGCACTTCGCAGCTCAAAGCACGGGGTTTGTGTTTTTGCTGCTCACAACCCGGTTTATTCCAGGATTTATTCCTCTGTCGGGTCGTTTGTCCCTTTCTGAAAGCGCCACACTTTCACATCTTTCTTAATTTAGTGGGAACAAAGTCTTTAAGTCTGGAATTCCCTGAAGCCCTCCAGAAACCCAATTAGGTCAATGCAATATCATAATTGGGAAGCTGAAATCCCTTACCATTAGTTACACTGGGTAAACAGAGATGCAGAAGTGTGATATAAACAGAAGGAGAAGAAATTCTTTTAATGTTGTTTTGCACTTCCAGAGAGAGAACCTTTATAATTTTAACAATATCATCAGGGTATTTTAATTTTGACACATCCTTCTCGGATTCAGCAGTGGGTTGTTTTTGTTTTTGTTTTTTTTCTTCCATGGTTACATTTCATATCTGTAGCAATTTGTAGAACTTGGAAAAAATGTGTACAAAGAGCAGCTTTTTAAAGCTATTTTCTTATAGACAGAGAGTCGGCAATGCCTGAAAACAATGAGAAAAAAACTCTTTAAATCGTTAACGAAACTCTTTGGACCTCAAAGAAAGTTTATGATGGAAAGCTTGCTCACCAGTCACAAATCCCTATTTATGCTGGTTTTTCTCTGTCAGATACTCTTAATGAACTGCCAGTTTTATTAAAGCAACTCAGATAATACTTTGGTGGCTCAGTGTTCAACTGAGCCAGCGGCAAAACTTTGGAACCTTTGTAGTACAACACCATTTACGTGCTCAAAGTAGCCAAAGCAGCAGCCTAGATTCTAAACTTAATGCAAACTGCAATTTCTCCTGTGTTGTTTTGCTGTTTGCATACTGGGCATGAAAAGCAGAGCCTCTTGTGGGGAGAATCCTCCCTCTGCAGCAAATGGAGCTCTGTGTTCTAGCTGGAGCATCCCAGGGATGCTGCTGCTCCCCTCCCAGCAGCCAGGAAATGTTGTGTGCTGATGGTTGGGATGGAACTCAGGAGCTCACATCTCCCTGCTCTGGTGAAGAATTGGAAATTTGGGTCAGGGAGGAGTCACCCAAATAATGGCACTCTCAAGTACAGCTTTTAACCTGTTGCTTATTTTTATAAACAGAATTAAGTCCCAGAGTCGGGCATCTGTGAGGAGTGATTACAACTGAAGGGTAGGGTTTAGAAACCTGCAGTTTCATCCTTTCCTGTGAGATCTGAGAGATCAGCTGGCTGCCAAACACCTTTAAATCTGCTGTGGCATCTCATCTGCTGTGAGCCATTGATGGTTTTATAATTCATTTATGGCTCTTACACTGTTCCTGTGCCAGGAATGCGTTACAGGTGGTGAGAACCCCAATTGCAGCCCTCCAAAATGTACCTGCCAGTCCTGGCTTTTTATTAAACATGCAATTCATAGCGGCGGTGCTACATAAATATAATTCACACCTTAGAGGGGCAGAAGAGCTCAGTTTACAAGGGTGATACCTCTGCAGCATTGATTGAGACTCTGCCCGTGAAGACAATGGCATGGTGAAGCCAAATGTTGCTTAATACAGACCTTATTTTTATTATATTTTAAACTAAGGTGGTCTCTGATGGGATCCAGCAGGTCAGTGTGACTTAGACAGAAAAACTTCACCTTTTTGGGCTGCCAAGCAAGTCTCAGCCAGAGCAGAGAGGAATCAAGCCTCATTCAGTTTTAAACTGTATTAATATTTCCTCCTCATTATAAAACACAAATTCACTGCAACACAAGAGGGGAAGATATTCTCCAACATCATTTTTATTTGTTCAAAAAGGAGCAGGGGGAGAAGAGACACAACCAGGCTTTGCAATCTGCATATGCAAATCCTGCTGTGATTCTCCTAGACAGGAGGAAACCCTAACTCTCAATAGATATTTATTTTCTAAATTGGCGACAGACATGCAAGCGAGAGCGTTCAAATGACTTCAGCTCTCTTTCTGCCTTCATTATGTCAGGCTTGCAGATCACATATGGCATTATGGAAATCACTAAATGAAAACCATATTGATCAGCATTGAGAACAAATGTAAAAAAGCTGGGTTGAAGGAGGAGAGGTGGAGAACTATGCTCCTCTCTTCAACCAGATAGGCCCTCGTTAAGGCCTTTAATCATTTATTAATGTAAACTCCCTCCTTCCCTTTCCACTCAAATTACCTCAGCCATAGAGCATCCTGCTCCATTTATCTTTTAATGTTTCCTTTATTTAATTTATTTTTAAGCTATACATTATACTTTTATTACAAAATCAAGATTGTTGGTTCTTTTTTCTTTTCTTTTCTAAAGGACAGTATTGAGCAACCAGATTTGATAAAAGTGCTCCTGCCTGATCAGTGAGGGGAAGGAGCAGGGGTGAATTTTCCATGGATGGCAGCCTTGGTGTGCTGGAGGACTGGCAGTGAAAAGGAGTGTGTGTTACAGAGCCTCCCCCCACTTCACGCTGTTTGTAATTAAGGTTGTGTCAGCATTTCCATCATAAACCCTTGTTTACAGGGTTTATAATTCAGCTGTGAAAATTTGCTCCAGGCCAGATTTGACATACAAGGGCTCAACCTCACAGTAAAGGAGGTTTCTGCCCTCCCTCCCTCCCTGCTTCAAACCTAAATGCTTCTCAGCTACTACCTAAAACCTTTCTTCAAAAGAAGGAAAAGGAGAGGAGTAGTGGTGGGGTTTGGAGGAAAATTAGAAATATCATTAACTGAAAAAAGCCTTGGGCCAAGGTCCTACATAACTGCTAAAAATCATGTGGAGACCTTTACGTGACTGTGCCAATTTTAGGAGATTCAGGGTTTTTGGTCAGGCAGGGGATCACTGACTTGCAGTCATTCATCAGAACCTTGAGTGATGGACATCTCAATCCTGGTGTCCATTTTCTTGAACACTCTGTCATTCCCTCACGGTTTAGTTTGCAATTTCCATGACTATAATGAAGGGGTTCTGCTCTGAAATTCCTGCTGGTTTCTGCTCCTGATGAAGCTCTCACTGGCCTGTGGGGTATTTCCCAGTACCCTCTCAGCTGGGCAACACAGGCTGTTCTTAGGGATAATAATATACTTTTTACTTGGAATCTTCATCTTTCCCACAGCAGAAATAGTTTCACTGGCATTTTTTTAATCCATTTGGTTAAAAAAAAGGAAAAGAACTTGGATTTGTGCGTGCGTTCGGAGCGGTTGGGTGCCTGTTGCATGTTCATTTAAAAATAACTCATACCAATCATGAAGAAGAGCCAGAATGATCTCCCTGTGCCCAGCACAGATGAGGAAAGTGGGAAGGAGCAGGAAGCTGCACTGGTTTGGGAGCTTTGCTCCAGGTCTGGCTCCGTGTGCCTCGTGGGCTCCCGGGCACGCTGCTCCGGGAAAAGCTCATCAGCCCGGGCTGGGAATTTCTGGGCTGCTGTCAGTTTTAGTTAAATCCTTATCATGTTAATGTTTTCATATTGCCTATGATAACAGACTTCAACTCTCAGTCGTGGAGATGGCTCCTGATTGATATGGAATGATCCTGGCGTCACACGCTGCGCTGCGGACGTCTCATTTATTTTAAATGGTATTCCAGATTTTTTTTTTTTTTTGGAGAAGACAATTCCCAAGGGGCAGCAGAGATACGTACAGTGATGTATCTCTAAAATATGTGTGCAAAATGTATTCTGCCCTTCCTCTTTCTTGCACACTCACCCACTTCCAACTTCTTTTCCTCTTTGACTCGCATTACAATCCTACTTTCCTTCCCCTGCTCTCAACATCAAACAGTCTATAAATTACAGCAAGAGTGCTGTCTGTGGCAGACATACAGTCCTTGTTTGTGGCAGAAGAGCAGAGCATTAAACAGTGAGTGGACTATGCAGAGAGCTCTCTCTCTCTCCGCGTTCCCAGTGGGAGTGTTGTTTATAGAGCATTATAATTTATAACTGAAGAGAGTGGATTTAATTTCAGCGGAGGGGGCTCGCCAGCGGGGCGCCAGCCTGCAATCATATGAATCAGCAAGCTGCAAACTCTATTGAATGGAAAGTATTATCGCTGGCCACAAACGGACACTGTTTCTCCTTAAACAACTCCCTCGGTGCAGGAAGACGTTGTCTTCATTCATCTATTTTACATATCTGCTCCTGGTTTAATTTTTGCTGTTTCCTAAAAGTCTTTTTCTTTTTTGGGCGCATCTTTTCTTTTTTGCTGCCTGACTTCCTGATCTGACATTGGAAACTGATTATTGTCTGGATGTTGCTGATTTTGTAGCTCTTAAAATTGCCTTTGTTTCTTAGAGTGTGTGTTTTGTTTTTAGTTTCTGAAATGCCATTTCCCTCTGATCCTGTGTACAAGCAACTTTTATGGGAACCGAAGTTAAACATGCAAACAAGAGGATGATAACCCATTAGCATTAATATTGTAAAATGGTAGTCAGATTCAATCACAGGAAGTTTTATTTAATCATGGATGTTTTGTGCATTTCTCTTGCACAAATGGAAACTCTTTCTCCCCCCCTCCCCCTTTAGTGTTGGAGAAGTTTAGCATTTTGTCCTTTGAAATAAGACCATCAAATCCATAACGAAGTGGGATGAGTTTCTGAAATATTTTCAAGCTGCCTTTGCTTTGATTAGGTTTTGTATCAGTTGTTTTTGTGCTGTTTAGGAGAGGTGATGTTTCCTATAAGGGCTTTATGCAGCTCTTGTAATTTATGAGACATTTGCAAGCAGACCAGTAACACAATGCATTTACAGCCTATGGCAAGTACCAGTTTTACAGGAGTTACTATTTTTCTTTAGCTTTCTTTTTATGAAATAATGGCTAAGCTTTAAAAAAATCCCCAACAGTTGGATGGAATTGCTGTGAGCTGGGTTCCTGGCAGGTAATTGAACAGCAGAATATCTGAGAGCTGCTGCCTGTCTCCCCTTCAAAGTTTCTGTTGAAGTTTCAGAATTTTTAAGGACTAGAACCTTTTTTAATCACAAGCCACAGACAATGCTGCTGCTGGTGCTGTGTCCCATGGGGCTGGCCCGGGTGCTGCCCTGCCTGGGGAAGGGGTGCTGGGAGGGCACTGCTCCCATGGAAAGCCTCCAGAACTGCTCTCCCACTTCCCAAAGGAGGATTTCCCAGTGTGGGAGGACCCAGGGTGTTAGAGCAGGGTGTGTTAATGATGCAGCTTGTGTCCCACACAGCTGGGCAGGAGGATGGGGTTTCTCCTCCCTGCCCTACATACAGATCTGCAGACCTGACTAAGGAGCTTTGTGTGTCTAGGGCTGATTGAGTGGGGGCTGCCCCTTCTCTTCCAGAGCAGAATCTGTGCCATGGCTTTCATTTCTGGGCATTCAGGAGGTAGTTGGCCTCATTCTGCTCTCCTTCCCCAGGAAAAGCATTGCCTTGGGATGGCAGATCTGCTGCCCTGCCCTTGTGAGAGGCAGCTCTGGAGGTGTTTCCTCCACAGAAACACCGCTCCTGGGTTCCTGCAGATATCAGCAGTGACAAATGGCAGCTTGTCTAATATATTTTAAATAATTGTGGCTTTTTTGGTTCCATGTGCTCTGTAATTTTGCCTGACTTGAGACAAAGTTGTGCAGCTCCACAGTCTGATGGATCTGATGGAAGCTGTGCTTTTGTTCAGCAGATAGAGCAGGGGCATCAGTCTCTCTTTGCTTTGCATTGCATTTATGAGCATAATAAAGTTATTGCCCTCGTTTTCACAGAGAGATTGTCCTGCATTAGCAAAAAAAGCCACATAAATTATTTGCAAATGAGTGGCTTGTTTTTGCCTATTGATTTCCCAGAAGTGGCAAAATGCTTTAGCTTATGTTCACGACTATTTATAAAATGTAAAATGTATTTTTCTCTCTGCCTCTTGGCACAGACAGTGAAGTTTGTTAAAGGATTAAAGGCTACATCCTACTCTTCCTCCCTTCACCATTCCACAGGCTTTTAAACAGTCTCCTTGACTGTGTTTTCTATGCTTAACTTCATGCTGAATTCCAAAGGTATGTGAAATAATCGTAGCTCTTTAATTCCATAGCACCACATATGGCCCTTTTGGTCCCCTCAGGGGGAAAAAATGCTGTAAAATCCAAACCTGTAGGTAGATTGGAAAGATACAGCTCTGTACCTTCCAGTTTCACCTCATTACCTCTTTTGTATGTGTAAGAACTGTTCTGCACTCCAGAATGATCATATTTTATACTGTTTAAATCTGAGTCAGAGCTAGTAAATATTTTGGGCACACAGAGTAAACTAGTTAGTGTTTAACTTTGGCTTGCAGAAAACCAAGATGATTCCCAGTGTTAACATTTTAATTTCTTGTTCATTCTGAATGCAATGGGAAGGAATTAGATTTGGCATTTTGAATCATTAAGGATTTAAATTATGTTCTGCCTTTTTCTGTATAATTTTCTCAGCACTTTTGAGAACATTTAAAATGCTGGAGTACTGTAAAAATATTCTGCATTCTGGTTGGGAAATAGGACAGTCTGTATCTGGAGCTTTCCTTTGCTCTAAAAGAAAATATCTGCAGCAAATGTGAACAAAAACTATGTGTGTAAAACGAACAGGAGCAATGTCACCTGAAGTACAGTCAGATGCAGTTGTAGCATTTTGAGTGCAGCAGAGCAATCTCTCGAGGAATGCTCAGTTAGGGAGGTCTGGCTGGTTTTATGTAGTTCAAAATTACTTGATCAAAGAATTTCAAGAAATAAAATGCAGAGCTAATCTTTATTGAAAATATACTTTTATTTTACTAGGTGACTTACTACTGTGTAACACCCCCTATTTCGGGTTACATGTGCTCCTGCTGTAGGTCTAGCTATAATAAAGACATTTTTGGGTTTGCTTTGATGGAAACTTCACAAGAGCCGTCTGTAGGGGAGAAATACAATTTCCCCTCAGCTTTAATTGTGCTCTGCCGTGTGTTTGGCTCAGTTAACCCAATCAAGGGAGCTGCATTCGGGGATCTGAGTGGATCTTATCAGCACTGAACTCTGGCTCCTATTTTTCCCCCCGGTGCCCGTTTGGGAATTAAAATGTGCTGGGCAGTTTTATTCTCGCTGTCGGCGCACGGAGCGGTCCGGGGGCACGCGGGCACACGGCTGTGCCCCATTTCTGTGCCTCAGAGAGGGGTCATGTCCTTATCAGTGGCTGTAATTGATAACAACGTGGTGGTTGGAGGCAGCCCGGTGACCTTGGCACCGCTTTCCTCACTCCCTCCTGCTTTGATGTGATCCGGCAGCTGACGGGGATGCGCAGGTCAGGCAGAGGCAGCTGCCTGGCAGCGCCACGTTAAAACACTTCTGACCCCCAAAAGAAACCAAAATGCCCATATTTCTTCATTTAGTATAATTAATACCTTGTATTTCCATTCACTTTGATAAACTGAGTATTCACTCCCTCTCCGCCCCCCCCTTTTTTTTTATTATTTTATTCCCCGTAGCTTTCAGTAATGATTGCAGGAGATCTGCAGTTAAAATCTTTTACAGACTGAAGAATAACATGTTTGGGAAAAGCTCAGATCAAAAGTCTCAATTAGGTTGCAGCCTGGCAGGAAGCTTATGGTCACATTAAAATGGGAAAGTTATTTCATTTTTAGTATATTTGTGTTTTCAGTAGCCAGTGTAGTAAGCTCAAGGCAAAAAGACACATGTTGGATCTCTCACCAAGGAAATCCTCCTGCTCTTATGAATTTGTAATTAGGGGAGATATATACACAATAACTGCAAGTTCTCAGTGTTTAATGTGGATCCTTCTCGAGGAGAACTTTCTGAAACAGCAGCTGGAAGAGCTGATGAAATACTTTTTTTTTTTCTTTTCTGTCATAAACGTTGCCTGTGAATTATTACTGTCACCTTTTAAAACCACTCTATAAAAACTAGCTGAGGAGGGAGTGCCTGGATCTGTGTGGATCCGCTCCGAGCATCAGCCTGGAAAGTCTCGAACAACAAACCTCAGAGCATCCACTCCAAACCCACCCCTCAGCTGATGACTTCATTAAAAAAAAAACAACAACAGCAACAACAAAAAACCGAAAAACAACAAACCAGGGGCAAAACGATCCATCTGCAGGGCTGAGGTTTGCTGTGGGCTGGGAGTTCTGGAGCTGCTGGTGCCTTTTTTTTTGGGGACGGGAGCAGGGTGGGGAGGGCAGCGCGGTCCCCAGCTCCGTGTGCCGCAGCACGGAGGCTGCAGGGGCAGGCCCTGCGAGGAGAGATGAACAGCTCTGATTTGTTGTGATGAATGGAGCTCGGGGAGCTTCCTTCTGGAAGGCAAGAAATATATTTTATGCCGTAACTGAATTTGATTCCTTTTTACCAATAAATTTTTGGATTGCGTTTAACAGCCAGATAAACGGGGAGCTTATTTTATTGCAGTTAAGATTCTGGGTATCTGTATTACATGTATTTCTATTGAACTTTGCATTAAGCACAGTAGATCTTCTCTGTCAACAAATAAATTAAACTTGGAGCAAGGAGTGTTTTCTTGTATTTGTCATGGGGCAGGTTTTGCAGCATGTTTTTGTTTTCTTGTGGCAGCAGCATCAAAATATAATACCTGTGAGGTTTAAGTATCTTAAAATACTCCTTAAAAGAAAATTTCCTGAGCTGTTCCCCATGGCAGAACCCTTGTATTAGTGTAGGGAAATGATCTTTGCTGTTTAGTATTGCAGAAAAAAAAAATCAATTGAATTATGCAGGTAGTTTTACTGTGTGCACAGAAGGACACAGAGATGGGCAGGAGGATGGACAAGGGGACAGTCTTACCTCATTCAATTCCCAAAGTGGTGGGGTTCAACACTCCCCTTTTTCAACATCAGAAGCATTTTATACATTAAATTTAGTTCATTCTATAACTGAAGAATGTGCAGGAAGAAGGAAAATTAAAATAGAAAATCAGTCTGTTTCATTTTTACTCTGTAAACATCATCTCTTTTTCAACTGGCTGATGCTTGCTCAAATTCTGATTGGATTTCCCTAATTTAGGAGTTCTCACCCTTTTCCAGACCTCAAATGCCTTTACCTTACTGAGGTTTCTTATCCATGGTGAGGCTGTGGGGGTGGATTCCAGGTACTGCCTCCTGGAAATTCCCAGCAAATTCCCAGCAAGGACAAGCTGGATTCAGCAGCACCAAAGCTGCTCTCACAGGCTGCACCTGCAGATCTGGCATCTCCTCCACCTTCGTGGAATCTAAAATAATCCAAACTCTTTGTGTTGCATAAAATGTGGCTTCACGTTTCTTTTTTTTTTTTTTTTTTGGTTTATTGATGAGTCTGAATTCCCTGTGAAATGTTTGATAAATGGAGGGGGGGGTGGATGATTCAAGTCTAGTAGAAATAAGTGTGTGTAAGTTAGGGCTGTGAGGGGAAGCAAGCTGATTTCCAAACTCACAGGAATCCCTGTTGGAATCTGAATTGCATCTGAAACCACTGCTTCTTTGATGCTCTGAACGTCTGTCATCTGTCACAGTGACCAGGAATATGATTTGTGTGTGTCTGGGAAGTGTTGGGTGTTTGAGGTTTGTCAGTGTCTGTCGTTATTGATTGCTAATTCTGAGAGTGGCAAAAAATAGGGAATATATTTAAAAAAAAACCCACACCAAACCAGAAATTCGCTCACTTCTAGAGAATTCCTTCTCACCTGTGTTTGCAGCAATGCTGTTAGAAGCAGCAGCAGAGTGGAAGATATTTATTTATCCATCAGCCAGGCTGCTGTGAGGCTCAGCACAACGTGCTCCCCTCCTTCCCCCTCCTGCGTGCCTGGTTTTGCACATGCTGGGCACAGGCATTCCCAACATGTGCATCACATCCAGGGAGCATCAGAGCTACTGTGTGGCTGAGCTACTGCACATCCCGGGCTCTGTCAGCACCCTGCCCTGGCCAGCACAAAGCAACTGTTTGCACAATCTGATTTTTAAACCAAAGCAAGGCTGGCTGAAATCTTGAGGGTTGCTGCTGTCACTGCCCCAAATCCCTTGGGAAGGGAGTTCTGGGCACTCTGCTCTTGGATCCACCATTCTGAGGGGCTGCACAAACCCCCTTCAGCTGGACGTTTTCACCCCTTCTGCTGGAAATTCAGCCCCTTCCCTCTTCTACTTCATTATATGTGGAGAGAAAAAAAAGCTGCTCTGAAAGAGGAAGAAAAATGAGGCTCAGATCTCAGGGACATTTTAATAAGCATCTAACTTAAGTTGCAAGTGGTTTTAAGTCTGTGAGGCTGCTCTTATGCTTAATAATAAACATCTGTGTATTTTTTTCTACCCAAAGATTTCAGACAAGCCAATGTCTGAGGAGCTCACGGCTCAGCATAGATGATTTAAAGCTCAGGTCAGTATTAATGCACAGAACACTTGGGGAAGCAAAACCAGAAAACATCCAAGGAAACAGAGTGATTCAGGGATGACATTAACAGTTCTGAGCAGGATATGTATCTATGCTTGTGTATTCTATTCAAGTGTTTTAAAAAAATCAGTTCAGACATGGCAAATCCCATATTTAAGTGTATTTTGTGCTAATTCTTTCAAAAGAAGCCTACATTCCAGCATGTCTTCATTCAGTAATTTAATTGGGATGTAGGTCTTTGAGCCAGTGGCTGATTAGAAAACATGACCTGCTTGAGAGATCAAGAAGGTAAATTGATAAATGTTGTAGCAAAGGTTAGTAATGTGTGAGAGAGTAGAAGCTGCTCTGGGCTTTGAATCACTGATCAAGGTCAGCTGCAGTTCATTAAAACCTTTAGAGATTTAGATTTGCTGTAAATATACCCACATACCATAGTTTATCTTGTAAATCCTGCATACTGTTGGTTAGTAAGATTGCACATTATAACAGGTTTTATGGTAGTACATTTACACTGAGGTGCCGAGCCGAAGTTCGGATATTTCAGTTAGAAAAGCAGCATGGACACGGGTGATGAAACTCAGACTTCACACCCCCAAACTTTGTATTTAATCTTTTAAAGCACACCCGGGTTTGTGCCCATGCTGTCCTTTAGGTTAAACAGTTTTTCCTTCCCTGGAGTGTCTGTGGAGCAGGGCTGTGTGCTTGTCCTGGCTCCCAGCTGCAATGGGAAGGAGCCCTGCTGCTCCCATCCTTATCAGAGCCAGGCTCTCTGTTCCCCTCATCAGGCTGCTCTGGATCTCTTTCAAGCTTCCAGCTGGAACAGGAGTTTTGGTACATCTCACTGCTGAGCTGAGCAGGACAATATTCCTGTGCCATCCCCTGTCCCATCGCTGTCTATGGGCTCCAGCCCTGCATTCCTGACCTCTCACTCTTTGCTAATTCATCTTTTAATTATTATAGTCCTCAGAAACTTCATTCTCTTCTGAATAGTCCATCTTCATTATTGTTGTCCAGGTTTCTTCCTTCTCTTTCCAGGAGCAGGACATTTGAAGGCCATGTTAAGACATTTTTCATCATCCTGTTTGGCCAGCGTGGCCTGTTGGTCTCTTCCAGTTTATCCTGACTTTGCCAGGGCTTGTTTGGATGCTGTCACCTGGTTGGTGTCACCTCCCTGCTCCATCACCCCGATTTCATTCCAGCCACTCAGTTCTCTTTTGAAGAACACTTGTGCTGCTCCCATATTTCTGGTACTCTGCTCTTGTACTTTCACTGGTCTGGTGACCTTCCAGCACCGTGTGGGAATTCAGACACAGCTCAGCTGTACCTGCAGTCCCACTGGAAACACTCCTGGGGCAGAACCCACGTGCTGCTTGCAGCAACCCTTGGGTATTTCACTGCCCTTTCCCCAGCCCCAGTTATCTCTCAGTCCCAGGGCAGTCACTCTGTGTCACTGGGCTCTCAGGCCCACTGTGTCCCTTGTGTCCCATCCTGTGGTGCCACCCAAACACCACTTTTCCACTCATCCCAAAGCCTGACTTCATGAAGCAAGTGTCACAGGGTTTTATGTGCACTTCACGTGGCTGTATTGCTGGGGGAAGTGCATTTGCAGGTATCCTGGGAAGAGCAGAGAAATGTTCTTTAAAACTTGACCAAATACCTCTCCATGAGCTTATTAATGGCTCAAATCCGTTGCCATGAGGTTAAAGTGATGTTAAATCTACTAAAAAAAAAGTGCCTAACAGAAATACTTTGAAAGTACTTTTCTTGAAGCATAACTGTGAATCACTTTGAGCTTAATGGTTTTTAAAAAAATCTAGAACAAAAGAGTTTTTTCCCTACAACAGCTGTGCACTTTTATTAAAAATTTAAAGAAATCTTATGTGTCTAATCCTTTGAGCGGATGTGTAATTACTTGGCTTGGGCTCTTACACATGGATAACCTAGCTGTACTGTGAGACAAGATTCTTATGTTTAATTTAAAGAATCATGGGTGTGCTTTGGAGATTATCAACACCAAGCCTCATAAAGGAACACAAACCCAGAACAACTATTCTACATTATCATTTGTTATACAGATGTTCCAAGCCATCTGACGAGCAGATAGTGCAGTTTGCAATAGATTAGCAAATGATAGCAGAGTGTGGAGAGTGAAAAATGAGAGAAAATGGCTTTTTGGGGATGTTTTTACTTGTACAACGTTTACATTTTCCCCCTGTGGTTGGGTATTTGCATTTAATATGTGTTTGCTTTAGGTGAACCTGTTGCTTTTATAATCAGTTATTCAAAGTGAGTTATCACTTCCTTTGAGTGGTTATTTGGTAAAAAGCCCCATCAGCAGCATCCTGGGGCTTGAAGAAGCTGAGTGTGACCTGGGTGTAAATGCAGCTGCATTAAAATGAGTTTTATATCTGTCACTTGTAACTGTCACAAGTTAGATGCTTTAAAAATTCATGTCTTTTAAAGGTCCAAGAAAGGATTATCCATGAGCAGTTAAAGCCCAGCTCATTTTGCTTTATCAGGATATCTACATTAGGTACTTCTATCAGAATATGATTCGTTATTTAAAATGGTGAAGAATTAACCCACATCTGAGATGAATTATAAAATCCCTTGCAATCAAGTGTGAGGTATCAGTCAAAATCACCCCTAATGTGAGCAGGTACAACTCCATTGAAGTCAAATCTGCTTACAATCAAGCTGATTTTAGCCAAGGGACATTTTTTCCTTATTTTCTTTCTTTTCTTCTCTTTCCCCCTCCCACCCTTAGTAATCTCCTTCATATTAGTTGCATTTTTTTCTCTTACGTTTGGTTGTAGTCACTTGGGGAGGACAAACACATATCACACAATTTTCTTCCCTGGAAATCATGTGTGCACATTATTTTCAAAATCTGTATTACAAAGTCTTTTATCCTTTTATTAGTTTAGTACTTAAGCCCTAGACATAAGAAAGAAGCCTATCAGTGAAAATCAATTGAAATGCAGTTAGATACAGATCTGATGTACTGGGCAAGGAGGCTTAGACACAGCACAATAAAATCAATTAAAGCCTTTCCAGCCCCACGGAGCTTTACCCATCCAATCACTTTTCACACATTCCCTCCATTAGTTTTGCAAGAGTTGTTGTTTTTTGGTTTTTTTTAATATGAATTATGATGAATGAGACCCTTGTTATGAATATATAGATGGGTCATTACCCTACGAAACCCAGACTGTGCTGGTGCTTAGTGATTAAGGATTTCTGCTGCTACTGTCAATAAAGTTCAAATCCCTCTGCCTCAATCTATGATAGGGAAGCTGCAGCCATTGTTGTCTAATTCACTTAACAATGTTTTAATTGTGATTTGGGTTTGTTTGGCACAATAATTTACATAAACCCTTTTGTATTTGTGAATAATTTGGATTAGTCATCAAGCTTAAGGAATGTAACAGATCAAATAAACAAAAGGGAAATAATAATAATAATAATATATATTAAGAAAAAAAGAGGCACCAGGCCTACCCAGACAGATGTGAAGAGCAGATTAACAACTAGTTGCATACAATGCCACAAAATGAAATATTTTGGATTGAGAAGTTAAATATGTACAAAGCACAGGTTGGATCTCAGGGCAGAGGTGGAACACCTTAGTCCCAGGGCTCCTTTTACCTTCTGAGAGTGGATGGCTTGGCCAAATTTCAATTTAAATCTTAAATATCAGCCTAGCCAGTGACAAGTGGCCAGACTGCTCTGGTATATGAATGTTTATGCAAATGAAGATGCAATAAAACAAGGCTCCTTCAAAAATCTGCCCCAGTAAATTAGCGGAAAATGCACCGCCATAAACAGCTGTTGCATTTTAATCAAGCATCTGTAGAGTATATTTTGCTTTGTGTTACAAACAAAACAAAACAAAAAACACCCAGATTGCAGCAACCTCATTTTATATTCAGAAATTAACCCGTTCTGCTCTGCTCCAGAAGAGGAATTCCCAGGTCACAGCTTTGATGCACCGAGGGGGCAGAAGGATGTTGAACTCGCTGACTTTAAGGTTACATGGTTTGATTTAAAAAGCAACGTTTCTCTCTGGAAGAATAATGATAAATTTTCCTTGTCTGTAATTTTTGGGAGGTTTTTGTCATGTGATCTCATAGTTTGAAACGCCATTTATACTGCAACTGCTCCAAATAGGTTTCAAGTGTGTCTCTTCTGCACTCGTGGCTTCGCACAAATTAGAATTAATCTTGGAAAGCAGTTCAGCTGTCAGGGCTGGTTAGAAAACATCCTTTTTATGAAGGTGATAGGAAATAGTGCATCTTGGTTTCCAAAGAGTTAATAAACACCCCGAGCCGTGCTGATCTTGTAGCTTTAGCGAGCCTTAATCTGTAAGCTTGATTACCTCCTAACCCTCAGTCGCCTGCCTCCCTCCTAACACAGCAGGAGTTTTACGGCAGCATTAGTGGCATTTTGCCCAGCTTTGGCTTTAGGGAAATCATTCAGTGAGAAAGAAAAGCAGAAGGACTGGATCTGTCTACTGCTTCGAGGTCATTAACACACAGCCTGGCCAGGCTGGCAGTGCCACTGCCACCCAACGGGTACCACCGCTGTCCCCGTGGCTGTGGGCATCCCACAGATCCCACCCCAAAAACAGCATCCGGGAGAGCGTCGTTGGCCTTAAATCATCTCCATGGGCATCCCTCTGTGTGTGTCTTGGTCCTTCTAAGAGCAATATTCCTCCAGATTTATGTGCTCCGGGCTCCTTGTGCACACCAAGGCAGACAGGAATATTTAGTGGGGTTTGCTCTCACTCCAGGAAAAACTCACAAATGGGAATAACTCTTCCCCGTGGCACAGGCTGGATGTCCTTTATTTATAATGCTGGCCAACATGAGGAGCTGCTCTCTGCTGCTCTACTCCTGAGGAGTTCTCTCTCCACAAGGAGTGGAGTTGTGACTTCTTGATGTCAGCACTGCTGTGCAGTGGGTTTGGTGAGAGAAATGTCTGGTCTGTGGTGTTAGATGCAAGTGGGAGCTTTCCAGGAGTGGCTCAGATTCTATCTGCTCACTAAAATGTGAGATGTAAAACCTGTCAGGGGTTTTGTATATCCAGCAAGTAATTTTGTCACCATCCTAACGAAACTTGTTGCATCACTTTTAAACCTGGGTGTTTTTTAAAGGGACGAATGTGTGAGACTGGTCTGAAATTAAACCCACAAAGACCCCAGCTCTTGTCTTAGATGTGCTCTGGGGAGAGCCCTGTGTCTCTGACTCCTTGAGGGCACCAGGGGCCACCTTGGCAGTGAGAGATGGATTTAGAGCCCCTCACTTACCTGGAATTTGTCCCTGTCATTGGTGCAAATGTGTCCCCCCATGCTTGGTTGTTCTCAGTGGAAATTCAGACTTAACCCCCTCAGGTGCTCCCTGACACATTCAGGAGGAACTTCCCAAGTAGTTGGTCAAGGACACCCCTCATCATCCTCACCTCCCTGGTGACAGAGCATCTTGCCTGTGGGCTTTAGCTGCCTTGTTTGCTGTGTTTATTTAATACAGGTTCAGCCTTTGCAGCTGGTTTGAAACAGTAGGCATGTGTTTAACCTCATTTCAGCGTGCTGGCAGCAAGTATTTCCTTAAAAATACTCTTATTTAACCATTCCCTCCTCTGCCATCATCTGCAGACATCTCCTGTTAAGCAGTGAGGTTGAGAGCAGTGGCCAAAAGGTGCTGAGGGAACAATCCTGAAAATATATTAATGCATATTTCTCCTTGAAATGTTGTCTTTGTCTAATAATACTTCACAGAAAGTGTTGATGCTCCCCACTGTCAAACCCACCCCTGTATTGTGCTGCTCCTGTGCTCCTCCTCTGCAAATCTGCTGTGTTTTCCTTGAACTTGAAGGAATCTTTCTCCTCTCACCTCGTGGTGCAGGAACAGCAAAGTGTCCATGTCTGGGGAGAGGATGAGGATGGAGAACTTCTCTCCTTGATGTAGAAATAAATGCTCTCATTAAGTTCACAGCTGGGGTGGCAGCATTTCCTTTACATTCTTAGAAAGTAGTTGTGTGTGTTTAAATTAAGCCTTGAAGCTGTTGATTTTTGTTCCACTTTTAACCTCTTTGACAGATTAAAATATATCCAAATATTCCAGGGTATTCCAGGACATTGTAGAGAATTAAATCAAATGAAAGGGTGATACCACTGCTGATGACAGAAATTGTATTGCAGGTAACTCTGCATATCCACAGTGACCTGTCCCTGCTTCACAGCTGTAAATAAATTTTGGTAGCTGGGCTCAGTGTTTCTGTACATATTTCCTTTAACAACCCACAGAAGTGATCCATTTAGTGTCCTGGGCGTAGCAATTCCCAGCAATATAACGTAAATCCTATGGGAAATAGAGAAATTATATTTCCCTTAATGTCCTTCCAAGGACCAGACACACAATGCACTGAGCTGGGTTGGTTTAAAAGGGTTTTTTGAAGGATTTCTTGTTTTTTTAAAGAGGGGCTGCATTAAAGTTTTGACTTCCAGCTACTGATAGCTAAGAATAAATACAGACTGTTTGCATATAAATTGCATTTGAGTTTAAAATCTTTTGATATCAGCCTGCAGTTTTGCACTGTTGTACAATGCTTGCCAGCATTTAATATCCTCTGTCTTTTCAGTGACCAAGCCGTGACCTTTCAAAATAAAAGTTGCAGATCGGAAGTAACTGGCTGAGAATTAGTGCTTGGTATATTCCAGTTTACACAGAAATGTCCTCAGTTAAAATATGGTTCATTCATCGGTCAAACCGTCCTTACTTCCTTTAATTGAATTAAGATGGGCAAATGAGAGATGTGTGCAAGGCAGAAGGAATTCTTCTGCAAAATCACTGTTATCCTTTCCATAGTGTAAAACGAATCAATTAGAAACGTGGCAAAGCATCTTTTACACAGGCACAACTTGGGAGCGAGGGAGTATTTCCTAAAAGTGGAAATTTAAATGGAAAATAGGGGAATGGAAATTAGATTTTGCAATTACACAGTAATCTAATTTTTCTTTTTGGAGAAAGACAGATGACTGTTGTTTGACCATATTTTATAGGTTGTTACATCTACTAGAATCACTTTTATAACTTGTTCCTCTAGGAACATGTTCATGGGGCTTTTGCCTCATCAAATTGCAGCAGCAACAATAAGGAAAAAAAAAAAAAGATTTTATCTGTTCACCATTAAATGCAAGATTTTGCATGTTAGTTGATAGGGCTTGGAGAAAATCTTACATTTTGCTGTTATATTTTCCTGCATTTCCTGATCAGCTGGTTCTCAGGAATCCACAGTTTTCCAGGGTGTGTGAGTTTAGTGCTCCTAAGTCTTTGCAGGATTTCACAGTCCCTTGACAAATTGGTGGAGATGATCAGAAGATTTCCAACTCGGAAATGTTTAAATCTGTCTGATATTTTTTGATTGGTGGTTTCCCTTTGTTTTCCCTCTGTGTTTCCTTCTGAGCCATTGCCAGGGGCTGGCAGAGCGAGGGGTGGGGTTGGGGACTCCCAGAAGGAGCCCTTGTACCCTACATCATTTATAATTTGAAATAATTCACATAAATTAAGAAAGTCTGTATTTGTCATTGCACTATCTTCAGTAAAAGAGGGAAATTTCAGTCACAGGAACTCATGTTCTGGTGCAGAATGTGGCTGTATATATTGTAAATTTTAACTGTCCCTCTGAATTCTAATCTGGATTGAAATTTAATTTGCAGTAAACTTAGAAAAAAATACTTAATTTAAAAAACCCAAAGGAGTTTTTTTTAAATGGGTGCAGTTTTAGAGCCTGTCCTTTTATCTTATTTTTATACAAAGCGTTCCAGTAGGTTTTGGCTTTTTTTAAAGTTTGTTTTGCTTAACTTGTGGACAGCATGGATAACAAGAGTTTTCACAGCGCCCCACAGCCAGGGATTTTCAAAAACCTTTATTTTCATCACGAGCCACATGGTTTTTCACTTGGAAGCTTTTAGAAAACAGGCTTGTTCTACTTGATCTGTGGTGCAGGAGATTTTCGTGGGGTGTTTTGTATTTGAAGGAATACCTTGGAAGGTAGAAAATCCAGCTGTGGTGTGATGCTGATGTCAAACCTTATCCTTAATTTGGGTCTGTTTCCTTACTGGAAACTTCTTGCTTGTCCCACAAAAATTGAGAAAAAAAGAAGAAAATCAGCACAAATGACACCAGCACCACAAGAAGCTCTGAGCACATTAACACCAGCTTTGGAGTTATTTATTGATGGGTTTGCCCACTGGCGGTGTAAAATGTGTGTCAGTTGTCATCACCAGTAACAATTTCAGCACATTGTGTTCCTTTTTTATTTACACCAGTGGCAACACGCTTATAAACACCGTCACCAGGGGTGGGTCAGGAGGTCAGAGCTCAGGGTTAAGAATGGAAAGGGTCATCAGCTATTAACCTAAGTTTAGCAGCAAATAGTGCAGCCCTTGAGACTTAGGAAAACTTCTGTATCTCAAAAATTCAGCTGTAAAGGATTTTTTTAGGGTTTGAATTTTAGGGGTTTTTGGGAGGGTAAAATCTCGTGCATTTTGTAGCTATCCATGTATGGTTTTATGGGCTTCCCGATCTTTAATAAAAAAAAGGAAAATTACTTATTTAGGGTTTAATTCTGTTTGGAGGAAGGGGAAGTGTTCCATTGGCTTAGGCAGGACAGAGTCAGACTAATCCAACATGTCACAGAATAAAAATGACCATCAGCAGCACTGATTGAAACTTGAACTCAGAACTGATGAGGTGGAGGCTTGTTATAAAACAACAAAAAAATTGAAATGTTTCACTTTTGCCAGTTTCTTAAGGAATGTGCCAGCCCAGAAGAGCCTGAAACGAGGGTTTGCGGCGGTGATGAGTAGTTTGGGGTGAGCAGCCCGGCACGTTGAAGGGACCTGCCTTTGAGAAAGTGCAGCCCTCCAAAAACACTTCCCCTGAAGGTGTTTCCAAACGAGCTCTGAGAGGGAAAACACGGGAGTGCTGCCCAAAATATCCCGGGGATGGCTGTGCCTTGTTTGTTCAGAACTCTCCCGCCGCGCCGCGAGGCTTCAGGGGAGCGCAGAATTCCCTGAGGATCTCTCACCTCCTTGGCTTTTATAGATGCTGCTGCTTTTAGTAAGATTTTTTTATTGTATATTTTGTATACTGTATTTTCTGGAATCGTTAAGGAGCTTAAAAATTCATGCCAAGGAGTGCAAAGCTTCCCCTCTTCACACACAGAGATGAAATCCATCAGCGCCGGTAAAAGAGACAAATCTGTTCCCATTAATGTTCCCTGTATTTACGAGTTACACTGTGTTTGGAACCGTGTACAGCCCTCAACATCCCTTCAGCAGGGCCACTCTGAGAGTGGATGTACCTGTTTGAAATTCCCTCTGTTCCCATCTTTTCCGTGCGTTTGACACAGCGGGGTTTTCCCGGGAGCTCTCCTCCTCAGCCTCTGCTGCAGCACAAAAACCCTGTTTAGAAACCCTTAAAGAAAGCTGAAAATTCACAGTTGCAGTTAAACACGAGCTCCGTGTTTCCAAAGGTACCTCGTGGGTTTGAATACACAGATCTAATGAATTTTAATGGGAATAAGCTTTGAATTATGTAAAATATAGTGAGATGTTCGGCTTGAACCAAACAAAAATAATCTTTTAAAGTAACATTTTAATGCACAATTTATCTAACATAGATAATTTATACGAGTTTCTTCCAACCCCAAGTCTGTTCCAGAAAGCAGCACTTCTGCCAAAAAGCTTTTCTTTTCCATACAGAATAAGGATTTTTCTGGATTGTGCAGAAAAAGTTGTCCAAAGCTGCCTTTACATTCTCCCAGCCCTGTTGTTTGGATGGTCAGAATTTGGTTTGTAAATAAAACTTGCACTTTGCCTCCAACAGAGCCTTTGCTCATCCATGAAAATGGGTGGAATGTGATAGTCCTGAAAGAAGGATTCAAATCCTCGGCCGATACGTGCGAGGTAGCACTTATTGAGAGCAGGGGGCTGCATTATTTATAGACATTATATTTGCATAATACATGAAAGTAAAAAAAAAAAAAATTGTTTTGCCTTTTTTGTTGTGCAGAGAGGGCTCAAAGTCCAGTTTTCCCCACAAAAAGAGCGAGTTCCCTGCCCTGGTGAAGCAGAGCAGGGCAGCCCCAGGCTCGGTGTTCGGTGGAATTTCTCCCTCGTTACTCACAGGATTTGATTGGAATCTTTGCAGTGTTCTCAGTGTGTGTAACCTATGGGGGAGTTACAAAAGGCTGGGTTGTGTAACAGGCCTACGTGTCTGGATTGCTGCAATCTGTGCACACCAATGGTGTTACTATTAATTTTCTGAATCAAATCCTGTGCGAGGGGCCAGATGGCTTGGGAGCATCTTGTCATCCCGACTGCTGCAAACACATCCAGCCAGGAAAAAAAGAAGATTGAACTGTGATTTCACAGATTTTGCATTAGTTAATCTGGGATAGAGAGGCTTCAAAGATCCCATCAGTTAATTCTCTCAGCACTTGTGGAAATTTCTGGCACATTGTGCTAAAGCTGGTTTGAAATCCAAGCAGAGAATCAGCGCCTTAAAGAAGCTGATCTCCTGCATGTGCCCAAATTAAAAAAGATAAAAGAACCCCTCCCTTGTGTGGATTTGGGCCGAAGCTGATGTTTGAGAAAACACTTTGAATACTTTCAATATTATCCAAAGTAGTTACTATCAGGATCTGTAGTCAGGTTCATTCCAAATGATTCCACCCAGTGTTAGCTAAATTCAAATTTTTCCAACTCTACAAATTCTAATGGATTTTTTTTCCCTTTTGGCTGGCTGTAATGCCACTTTCACCTTTGCAAACAGACCTGCTAAATAATAATCACTTGCAATCTGTGAATTTCCCTCCCCTTATCAATTATTAAGTATCATAAACCTTCTGTTTGGATAATCTTGGCACCACTTTAAGCGTTAACAGTAAATTTATTTTTAATTAAATCTGTGCATTGAGAATAAAATGAGGCTCTTCTGCATACTAAACAGAACACATATGCCACCTCTACTTATTATCAAAAAATCTGATAATGCTTCTGAAAGTTGTAAGGGCTGGCTGGAGTTCATTGTCTGTGTCCCATTTAACTTCAGCAGTATTGGTTGGTGAGGTGCCAGCCAAGGTGAGTGGCTGCTGTAGCTTCAGAAGGGTTTGTTGAGAGAATTCCTTTTTTAGGATTTTTAAAGAGTATTTCTTTAATGAAATTCAAAACTTTTGTTTCAGCATAGCTACAGGTGATGGATAAACAGGGATGCACTCAGAGCATTGCTTTGGGACATGGAGAAGGTGGTTTCCCTTCTCAGATGCGTTTGAGCTGAAAGTTTAAAATTATTAGAGTAGAACTTTGTGATTTATTATTATTGTTGTTGCTATTATTATTATTATTATTTAGCTGCAGTTTTTCAAGAACTTCAGTGAAGATCCATCAGCTTTCCACACAAGGAAAACCAAGTCTGGAAAAACCAGTCCAGGATGTTTTGACAGCTCAGCTCACGAAGCTTTCTGCCACCAAATAAGAGGTGGCCAAGTGAAAATGCCTTCCCACGTGTGTTTCCATGAACCTTTTTGCTAATAGGAGCTGCATCTGAGATGAAAACACCTCTCCACGTGTGTTTTTGTTAAACTTTTGAGCATCTGAACCCGCCGAGCGCTTCTGCCGGGGACAGGAAGGCTCGGGCCAGCCTGTGAATCTCATCATTTATTTTTCCTGAGCGCTGCTCCCAGCTTGGGACTGGGGGGGATTTTAGCCCAGAGGGAAACACCGGGGCAGCACTGGGCACCCATTGTGCTGCAGCTCGGGGCCGGGGCGCGTGAAGCTGTTTGCGTAACGCGCTGCCTCCGCCAGGGTCAGCCCCAGTCTGCGGCCGCCAGAAATGAAAAACATGCCCCAAACCGGGCCGAGAGCGGGGTCAACAGCTGGCAAAGGATATGGCAATCATTTATATAAATATGCTTTCTCAAGCCCGCAAAAACAAAAAACCCAAAGCCAACAGCTGGGAAGGGTTGGAAGTAGCCCCAAGGCTGGTTAGTTCCCTTCCAGATGGGGAGGTTAGACCGGGGGTAGCCAGGCTGCTCCACATAGACTTCCGATTCGCATTAGGAATAAAAAGAGTGGAGGGAAGGAAAAAGGAAGAAAAGCTACAAGCATGACTGCTCTGTTTTTCACCTAACTTAATCAAATAAGTGAAGAGTTTCCGAGACGGAAGGCTTGCATTTATTGGTATTCACGCTGGGTTTTCTGTGTTTATCACGGTGTCTGATACACTCCTTAACTCTTTCAAAGGGGAGCAGATATATTCCAGGGAATAGTTTATATGTAATGTCATGGTCATTTGTAGACAGATTGAAGAATCATGTGAAGATTTATGCTCTGTTCATGTTTTCTGAGTGTTCATATCATCAGATTCAACAGAAGGAGAGACAAAGAAGTTGCTGGTCGTGGCTTTGAGTTCTAAATCACAGATACAGTTTGTTCTTCCTCCAATTTGTTTTTACCTGTACCCATCCTCTTAGCATGTTTTGGTCTGCCCAGTCAGAGCCTTTATCTGTCCAGAAACGTGGCCATTAAATGTTCTTTCCTTCAGCATCATTGCCGTCCCTACGGTGATGCCGAGGAAGGCCTTCCACAGTTGCTGCTGGTGTGTTTTGTGCCCATTAACTTTGCATTCTGACTTCAGTTTCCTGCCATCCTGACCAGTGGTGCTGGTTCTTTGATGGTCATGATGTCATTACTCCAGCATCCAAGCTGCAAACTGGGATTTCACTACTCTTTCATTCCTGGGGAGAGGATTTCTGTGCTGTCTGCTGCACGTGCAGATGCACAAAATCCCTCGTGTGTGGCTATTTTCCATCTGTAATTGAAAATAGTTGACAGTAGTCACTGTCCCCAAGCCTGTCAGGGTTTGGAAACCAACTTGGGGTCACACAAATTCAACTTTTGGTTTTGTATATAGTTATTTGCAGAGAGGTTAAGAAGGTGGACAGCACTGAGCTCTTCTGACTGTGAAGTCACAATTGCAGGGGAGAGAAGAATTTCCAACCTCTGAACATTCAGGCTATTTACATGGGGAGTAAGAAGTAAGGCTTGTGTTGGCTGTGTGTATATATCCATGTGGGTGATATGAATCTCCTGAGTTTGATCTTATCTCTTTTCCTCTTGGAAAAGAGCAGTAAAGCAAGGTAATTTAAAACTACCTGAACACATCCTTCCACCTTACTGCTGGGCCCTGAAGTCATAACCTCCTGACCTCGGGGGTTATGGGTCTAGTGCTTTTTATCCACCCTGATTTCCCAGTATCTGCCCACTTCCTCCTGACATTGGAGCCTTGTTATATAAGGAAATTGGAAACACCGAGCAGCCTGTCCAGCAATCTCCTCTGGAGATAAGGGCACTGGTGCAAGAGGGCTGGTTTTAAATAGAAATGAGCACCCAGGGTATGGGGAAAGCTGAATAGGCTTTGCAGTGTTGGTTAGGAATGCATTTACTCAATAAATTACTATATATTTTTACACAGATACAGACATTTGACTTATTTTAAAGTGAAAAAAAAAAAATACGCTGAGACTTCTACAGCTTAAAAGAATGCACATAAACTCAGAATATAAAAATCCATATAGTTTGGAGAGGTTCTTATTCCATAAAAGATTGGCAGGAGGATTAATAGAAGTATTAATAAGCTGCTTGATTTCTTTTGTGGTTGCTTTTTCTCTTTTTTCTCTTAACTCTTATCTTTCTGGGGTGTGGAAGATGAGGTGTCAGGGGTGATGTCCCAGCTGGGTGGTTGAGCTGAGCTCAGGTACAAGACCATGACAGCCTTGGAGGGGAAAAGAGAGCAGGGTTCCATCAAAGCCAAGCAATGCTGTTTCTTGTTTCTCCTATAGATTTTTGGTAGATTTCTGTCTTGACAGAGTTCATTTTCTCAAGTGCCAGCTTGTTTAGTTTTGTGAAACGGAGCTCAGTAGTTGGTGTGTGGAGTCTGAATGGGACAAGAAGTTTAAAGCAGTAGATGGTGATGGTGTAGCAAGTTAAAAACAGAGAGGCACACATTGTGTTGAAACCCAAAATTGCTCATTAATGCATCTGCAGTAAAGGTTCCCTTTTACAAAATAATAATACAGATGGACTACAGAAATTAAAGTAAATATGTAAGACACTGTCTGAGGGTGGCAGTTTTACTGCTGGAAACTCTCAGAAGTAACAATGGTTGGACCAACTGTGAGAAAATTATTGTAAATTTGTTTCTTTACACTGTTTGATAGAAGCAGAGTGCAAATTTGAAAGTATTTCAAATATATTCCATGAAGTGACTGGTAGGAAGTGTCCTGGACTGGTGACATCCAGGGGATGTGCTTGAATAATTTCAAGTCCAGAATCCAGGTCAAATCAACTTCTCTTCCAGGGCACACAATCCACCTTAGAAAAACCTAAGCAAGTCTGATTGTTTCTCCCTGTAACAAATGTGGTGCTTGGAGCAGGGAGAGCAGGGAAATGTTCCTTGAGGCTGAGCCAAGGGAAATGCAGAGCTGGGCTGAGAACAAGACTTCCATGGCAATGGTCTGCAGCTTTTCCACAAGGAACAGCCACCACCTGGAACAACAGGACTCCATGGGAATGGCTGAGCCCCACCATTCCTTTGGAAGAATATTTCAGGACAGTTTTAGCCTTGGTGATAATAAATAAACAGATTCCTGGGAGATGGGGTGGGTTGGGATAGTCCCTAAATATCCCAGAGACAGGAGAGGTACAAGAATATCCCAAATGAATATCCAAGATTGTCCCAAGTGCCGAAGTGGAAGGAAGGGTTGTGTGCTAAACAAAATGGTAACAGGCAGCAGGAGCTTTCCTTAGACATTGTAGTAGTTAAAAAGTGCATTTATTGTCTGTTAATTAATATCTCTGGTTCTTGGAGCACAATTCTGAAGCACATAAGATGGATTAAGGGAGGTAAAATTTAACTTATGTACTGGCAGTTTAAAACATATTGTTGATTTAATCTCATTGAACTGCTCAACTGATCCATAGTACTGAGCAAAACTTGACCAGGAAGGACCAAAGAAGAAGAAAAGAATGAAAAATAAACTATACAGTAGCAGACATGCCCAAAGCTTCATGGAATGAGTAAATAAGAAGATTTTATAAAATGAAACAGTAATTCCTTTCCAGAAGATTAACCAAATGGAAATGTTCAACATACAGGACTGGTTAATTAATAGTCAGGTCCATCAGTTCCCTGTAGGATTTTCCACTTAAGAAAGTCTCTCTTCTTCAAACAGAGCAGGTAAAATGATTGAAGTTGCACTACTGTGGCTTAATTATTTTAAGTCACTCTCGGGTTTATGTAGTACTAACCTAACCTCTGGTGTCAGTGTTCTCCTTTTCCTTGCCTTTAGGATAAACTTCCTCTACCTAATTTTGCATTGATTGTAGAATTCATGTTAAATGTGATCATATTCATAAAGAAACTCCTGTTTCTCTAAATGTACTATCAGAAGAACTAGTGCTTTGCCATGTGCATATATATATGTATATATATGTATAATGTTGGCCTCAGCTTTTTATTATTTGGTGTTAACTTGATCCTTACAAGTCTCCTATAAATGTAACTTCATTCCTTAATTAGTCTTAGCACTTCCCTGGATAAACTTTACACTGTGAATATTTTTCCTTAGTAGTCATCTTTGGGTTTGAAGCAGGAAAAACAGTGAAAATAAGAACTTGAGTGTAGCTTAAAGTCATTTCCTTCCTTTTCCTTGACACTTCAAATGCACACCTGCACTGGAGCTCCCTGGCAAAGGGGAGCTTTCTGTGCTGGCCCAGTGGACCTTGGTGGTGGCCCAGTGGTGGCTGCAGGACTAGAAGTGCCTTTAAGGGCAGTGTGAGTTTTATTGGCAAAGTTTAAATCTTCAGCTGTTTACCAACCCCCAACAACACCAAAAAAAAAAAAAATTCTTAAGGGTTTGGTTGTGTTGGTGATAAAGAAAACCCTTTTAACCACACAGTGTTTGTCCAAAAGATGTAGAATTTGGATTCAGGAGTAATTTTAACTAAAACTTAATAAAATAAGTAGTAGAGTGAGATCGAAAGAAAGGATTCATAGTACAAAGCAGAAAGTGTAAAAGAAAAATCTGCCCTCCTCAAATGGAGTATTTCTTTATTCCTTTTTTTCCTCCAGTAGGAAGCAGGAAAACCTTGAACTTTGTTATCAAACTTCACTGGCTTCATGGGACAGTTCCCACCTACGGTTTAACAGGCACTGAGCAAATTATTTCTTATTTAATCTCTCCCCTACCAGCAGTGCTCATTCCAGCTGCAGTGTCCCTTTTCTGCCACCTAAAGGAAGGAGTAGTGCCCCATGGGTTTTTCTCAAAAAGCAAAAACTGTTTTCATCACTGTAAACCATTGTTTTCTCCCTAATTCCTGATTTCCTGATATTGTGGTCTCATAGCGTGGTGGAGAGAGGAGCAGGACACTGAAAAAATCCATGATAAACTGTCATTTAACCCCCAGCATTTTAACACAGATGTCACATATAAGAAATTTGGAAGGATTTTTTTTTTTTTTTTATCATGGTTGTCCAGCATATAGGCCCCAGTCCAGGAGAGCACTTAGGTCCATGCTTAACTTCAAACATGACAGAGCTGAAGTCAAGTATGTGCTTAAGTGTTTCCTCTGCATTTGCTGCCAGCACCAGGACAGGGGTTTGGGTCCTACGGTAGCAGGTGAGTCATTCCATAAATCTCTCCATATTATGAAGTGATTGCATGACAGCTTTTCAACTCCAAGTAACCATTCCTGGCTTTTTTGGCACCAGATGAATTAAGCTCTTGCTGTTCGTACACGGGTTTGTAGTGTCTGTGTTTAAAGATGTGTAATTTCACCTTCTGGCTGTGCCAGTTCTCAGATTTTTTGGGGTTGTTTCTGTGTGGGAATTCAGAGCAAGAACTGAAAGCTCCATCCCTGACAGAAAAGGTCAGGCAGCATCAATTTGCAGAGAATTTCTTGATGATTTCACAGCTCTTGCTCTGTTTGGTGAAACAGAACCAGGTATTGAAATGATCCAACTGATGAGTGTGGCATCCTGGCAGAGCTCCGCATTTCAAAACCCCATAGGTATTCCCTGCTTTCCAAGAGTTTGATTTGATTTTGAAATGAAGTTTGGGATGGAGGAGCCGTGAGCGTCCCCGCCCTTTCCCAGCTGGGGTTTTGGCAAAGTGTCATTCCCGCTGTTAAACACGGTGACCTTGCTGCCTATGATTTACTAACTGTTTTACAAACATTTCCTCACTCTGTGAGGTTTGATATGTTCTCCATCCTCAACAGCTCAACAGAGCCACTCAACCACCGAGCCAAACCTGCCTTTGTTTACAGCTTTTCCGGAAATTTTCGCAGAGAAAAAAACTTTCTCCTTTTCCAATGTTTTATTTTTAAGTCAACACTTTCTATGGTTTATTTGTGCAAAGCAACATTCGGGTACAAGGTATTGCACCGTGTCCAAGTGGGAATTGCTGCCTTTCTAAAAATAAATTGGGGGTCATGTGAACCAGTGCAGAAAAATCTGAAGATACCAAATATTACAGGACCTTTACATTTGGTGGTTCTTTTTTCCATAATATTCTGGGCCTGGATTTTTCTGAACTTTTTTTCCCACATTAGTTTCTATAATAGAGCATAATGTAAAATGATGAAGCACAGGAAGGAATCTTCTTTTAAACAAAATTATCAGTGTTAAAAATAACAGTCCTATTTTCCCTCAGTGTGCATTTTTTTTCTTATGAAGGCTTTATTTAGTACCCTCGCTATTAGATATATCCAAAGAGTCCAGTAATATTTAAGTGGCATTTTATTTCATTAAAAGCTTAATTTTCCTAAATGCTAATTTGCCTCATGTGTCTTGAAGTCCCACAGATTTAATTTCATGTTTTGGGCAGGGAACTTGAAACTCAGGGTGCTTTGGAGAAGGAAATCAGGCAGCTGTGCCTGGTCTTTGCGTTGAAACTTAGCGCAAATTAAAATTAGAATGGGATGGGAATGTTTTTATTAAATGTTTTCACAGTGGAGATATGTTTCATGGAAATGGCCTTGTTTTGATGACAGTTTCTCAGGGTCAGGGTGGAATTTCTAGGGAAAAAAGGAGACAAGAATAACCTGGGCTGCCTGGGGAAGGGCACGCGGGGCTCCTCGTGCCCAGGTAACCGGGTGCTCCCAGGAATGGGAATTTCTCTTTTTTCCTTTTCTAACATTCGTTTATTTACCATATTTATCATTTCTATTGGAAATGTTGCCAGTTTCAGCAGCAGGACAGACATACTGGCCTACAAAAAGTCCCTTTCAGTGCTCGTCATTCTGAAATATTGTTTCTCTCTGGTGTTTCGGAGTAAGGAAATATCAAGAGCTCTTTTATGAAATATTTTTTTTTGTAAAAGGTAAAGACATTAAGGGAAGGTCATGTCCTCTATTGGGTGTACAGGTTGCTCGGGACTGGGCATTAGATTTAAATCTAGCTTCAAATGAGAACTTAGTGTTGTTTTCAGTCCTGATCAGTTTGTTCTTTAAGCTGTATCCCACTGAATGTGTATTTTCAGGCCTATCTGAAAAATAAATGTTTTCTTTACATATTACAGATTGGTAAAGTAAAATTTAAATGACCTAGGGAGGTGTTGACATTGAACTCCTGCACAACAGGAATGGATATTGTTGAAAAACCTCCTTGATCTGGTTGTGTTTCTGTCCCATGGCTATATTACATATATTGCATTTTTAATCCTGTGAAATACAAGTGAATTAGAATTCTAAATCTTCCTTTTAAATGCATTAGATTATTAATGCTGTTAAAGGAAATACCCACAAATGGAATTATTTCTGGAGGGTTTGTTTGCTTGTTTTAATCACTCAGGCATTTGAAGGGAATTTTCTGTGCCAGGCTACCAAGTCAAAATGAGAGAAAGAACCTTCACCAAAGGAAAACAAGCTTTAGGTACTGATGAAAAATACTTTGAAAACACTTTGTGTCTGGAAATTATAATTATTATTGTAATGTCTATTATATAATGCCAGTGTTATGATGAAAGCTAAGAGGAAATGGGTTTGAATACTGAAGTAAATGATTATTTACTTCATGCAAATTAAATAAATTCAAGTAAGTGAACATTTACTTCAGTTTGCAGCCATATGTGGGATGGAAAAAAAAATAAAAGGAGGGAAATAAGAGTCATGTTGAGTGTGTTGCAGAGACACAGGCTGCAGCAGTGCCAGTCCCTGGCTGCCAGAGCAGGGCAGTCCTGCATTCCCACTCTGGAAAAAGTGATTTCCTTTTCCAGCTTGGTGTGAAAAATCCAGGAATGAGTGAGTGTCAGGCAGCATATGCTCAGAGAAGTGGTTAAAGGCAGTGAAAGTGTCAAGTGCTGAGTGTTGGGTTTGTGTGGCTGAGGATGAGGAAGGGCAGCCCCGTGCTCGCCCCATGATCGCCGGGGCTGTGGGTGACTGCAGGGCCAGCCTGGGAACAAGGCTTCACTCCAGTTCTTGAGGCTCTTTGACAAACTGCTGCTTTTCTTGCTTTGTGCCTATTCTCCAGACAGCAAATATCACTGAATTTTAATCTTTAATCTTTAATCCTTCTTTCTTTTTTTTTTTTCCATTTGATGTGGTTAGAACAATGAATATTTACTGATGGACTCACCAATGTGAGCCCTCTCAGGATTTGTTGAGTTGTTGTCTCTCTCTGAATATGTTTTTAAAATATTCTTGTGCAGTTTGGAAGCTGTGGGACCTGATACCAGGAGAAGCAGAGTAGATAAACCAGCACCATCCTGCTGGATGTGCTTTATCTGGATTTAAATCCATAGTTCTGGTCATGTCCATCATCCCAGAAATGAAGAGAACAACCCAAACCATGTGTTTAGCAAAAGAAATTACTGATTAAGGACTTCTGCTAAAATAGATGTCCACAAGTGGTGACCACAGGTGTGTTTCAGAAGGAATTGGGGATGAATCCTGATGGGAGAGAGGTTCAGGAAAGAGCAAAGGAAAATGATCCAGTTGCTTGTCCCTTGCTGCTGAGCACTGCAGCCAGCTCCCCCCTGCTCTCTCCATGCTTGTGGCTCCAGGGGATGATAGAAGTAGTGTGGAGTGGTTTTGTTGCTATGGGAAAAGTGCTAAAAAAGGCTGGGTCTCTTGTAGAGCTCCCATCCTTTGGGTATTTAATGTACAATTTCTGTTAAGGACACTCAGAATTATACCTCTGATTCTAAATTGCTTAAATGTTGAAACATATGGTCTTGTGTGCTGTTCACTAGGAAACAACTGGCTGTTTCCAAGCTGCCAAATTCAAATAAACTAGGGCTGAAGGAAGGGGGAATCGGCAGCAGCTCAGAGGAACTTTAAAAGAGAAAGATTTTACTGAGAAGCCAACCTGACGTATAGAAAAATGCTAATTAAACTTTGTGCCATATATCGGTAACAGATAATTAAATGTTAATAGCTGAGAAGTTTTTCAATTAAAAATGAACTGTTTGTGTCCTCTTGATTTCTTCAGGGGGCCGGGGCCGTGTCGCTGTCGTTTGCGGCGTTCCCTGCTACAGTAATCATTTTAATAAAATGCAATTATCTGCATAATTAATTTCTTTGACTGCTCTGCTGTGTCCTTCTCTTGCAGAGGCCAGAATGTCAAAGATCAAGTAGACTGGAGAAAATAAAAAATTCACATTGTGAAAGGATATAAAAAATACTTGGAATTTCAATGCATTGGCTTCTATTTATCTCAAATGTCAAGGGCAGTGTAAAATGTATTTTTAAAATGTGTTTTTGTATGGTTTGAGCCCATTCTTGGCGTAGTTGCGAATCTAGAGGGGCCATTGTTCTTTGAGAGAGTTTGAGGGGGTTTCTTTGTACAAAGTGACAAAAAGAAGACTTGGAGTACTGGGCTGCCATTGTTCCTGTGCGGCGCTGTAAAATTTGATTTGAAATTAGGACCTCGGGGCAAGCTCTTCAATAGCCAGTTTTTATTTTCTGCCAGCATTTTAATCACTCTTGGGCTTAAAGTGGATGACCAACATAATGCCTCTATGTTTAATAGAACAGTTCATATCTTGAAGGCCAGTTAACTGAATTCAGAGATCTGTCATCTGCCCAACATTAGTCTTTTCTGTTTCCTGTCTATTTATGAAGATAGCTCTGCACTCCAGCCAGCTCTCAAAGAAGAGCAACTCTTTCTTTCTCTTTCCTTTTTTCCCTTTTCTTTTTTTTTTTTCCCCTCTGAATTTCTTCAGAGCTCTGCCATCTCTTTTAGTGATCCTTTAAAGTGCTGCAGCGTCAGCCTCTGCTCATGTCACCAGATGGGGTAGGGATGGGAGGGACAGATGGGAGAGTCAGATTTCCCAGTGAAACAGGATGATGGGAAGGGAAAAGTGATACCTAAGCCTCGTGCACCTCCTTGGGATTCACATTCAGGGATGTGTGAGTAGGGGAAGCAGGAAAACTGGGGAGGAAAGAGAGGTTTTAAAGAGATGGTGTCCGGGTCACGCTGTGCTTAGGAGAACAAGAGGCTGCAGAACATTTGGTGAAATTCCAAGGGTGGTTTGGTGTGTTTGGGTTGTTTGAACACTCTGCATGGGTTCATCCATGTCCACGTTTGCTGGGGAGGCACCAGGCTGGTGGCTGCACGTGGAGGAGCTCGGAGTGTTGGAAGTTCTGTGGGGACAGCACTGGGACAGGTGACCCTGGTGTGGTCACAGCGACGTCCTCGTGCAAACGAGGCTTAAGCCAGAGGTGTAGTTCAGGTTTAAAGCCATTGAGTAGGTGGGAGGGAGCACACAGGAGGTTTAGCTGGACGTCCTCAGCTGGGTGTCGCACACGAGCTTGGTGGGGTGTCAGGGTGACACCAAGCCAAGGTGACGTTTCCAAAGGCAGATCTACAGTGCAAACTGCACTTTTCTAACTAAGATGTAAGGATTGGAACAGATGTTCCCTCAAAAATTTGGTTTAGGTTGGTCTGGGAGTGCTAATTGTGACAGTGTGATTGGGGAAAGGACTTCAACCACCAGGCTGCTTCACACTGACCATGAACTGGTCATTAACTGGTGATGGTTTCTGATTGAGTTAAAACTGGGCAAAGCTGACACCAGCAGCCCAAAGTAGAAGGGAAAGTGTTTCATATCCCATTACTAATTATGATCTGTTGCACATTAAAATTAATTCCTAGTAAATTGAAATTCAGGGTTAGTTTGCCAGAAATGAAACAACTTCAGGCACAGATTAGGGTATTTCAGTCATAATCATCTGATGCCTTTGTTGTCTTTTATTTGTCCGAAATCAACAGAATCCAGCTTGTTTTCCAGGCTGTTCCTTGTGCAGTTGCAGGAGCAGAGAGGCTCACCAGGGCTGGGGATCTAGGAGAGGTTAACATATTCAGCAGCATCAAGCAGAGCTTTTCATTCACGTTCAAATGGAGCTGTGTGGGTGGCTCCACAATGTGGGAAACGCTTTTCATTGAAGAATCTGAATATTTTGTAAGGAAGTGAATAGTTGCAAATAATCTTTTCTGTAACACTGAAATAAAGAACAAATGAGCTATTCTCAGAGCATACTGAAGCGTTACTGTCTTCAGTGATTTGACAGAGCTGTACAGAAAAAAATATTCCAAACTTGACAGATTCATATCCTAATCTTTTGCTCCTTCATCAGGAGACTGTGTGGTTTGTGTAGCTGATACTGGTTAAAACAGAAGGAGTTAAAAGGATATATTTGCTCCAGCACAGCCTTCTGGGAAGTACAACTCAATTTCCTAAATTATAAATGTCAGCTAGAACTCCAGTAGTCAACATGGGGCCCAAAGGCTGGCTACCTCCCCAAAACACCCAGCAGCTCGTGTGTGCCAGAATTTTGGCTCCTGCCAGGCCGCAGAGGAGACTTTGGGGCTTCATGTAAATATGTCAGAGCATTGGCACAGCTGCCCAGCAGTGGTGGAGTCCCCATCCCAGCAGGGATTTAAAGGATGTGTGGATGTGGCACTTGGGGACATGGGTTCCTGCTGGCTTTGGCAGTGGAACACTTGGACTTCATGGTCTTTAAGGGCTTTGCCAACCTCAAGTGATTCTCTGCTGGAATGTAACAGTGATATTTTGCTCTCATTATTTTACTGGGGTGAAGGTTTTTCCCGTGAGTGCAGGGTTTGAAGGGCAGGACTGGACTTTGGGAGTCCCCAAATGACAATGCACTGCCCTGGTCTGCTGCATTCCCACCCCTGATCTCCAGCAGTGATGCTGCAGGGGTGAGGTGGGATTTCCCTGCACACATAAAACACTGCAGGAATTCAGGGCAGCTGCTACAGCCCTGGGTGCTCTGTGTTCCCAAATAATAAAACTTCAGCAAGTCCAGGGGATCTCCAAGGCAAGGCTGAGTGGGTCAGCATCAGCCTTCACTAAACATGATTAACTTTATCCATCTCCTGGTGCACTTCTTTCCAATCCACTCCAGTGCTTGATTTAATTTTCCTTTTATGTAAACTCCAAGATTTAGCTTCATTAGAATGATTGCAGGGATTCCCTGCTCACTGCCTGCTGCTCTCTGATCCCTCTGGGGGTTTCCTACCAACCCCTCCAGTGTGGTGATGTGGGAGCAAAACTGCAGGGCAGGAGAGAGCTGGTGTGGAAGAGTTGCTTAGAGAGGAAATCTGGTTGGAATCCTGCTTGGGACCATGAGCAGCAGCTTGGATGTGCTGGGGAGAGGAGCAAGCCCTGGGACTCAGGTCAGGATCTCTGCTGGGATCCAGACTGGGGGAGGTTTGTGCCTGTTTTCCTGAGCATCCTGTGGATTTGGTGATCAGTAGATACTCTTTTAATTATATATATATATTTAATTATATATATATATATATATAAAATTAAAGATCTGTTTTGAAATAATTTTTAACAGATTTTGTAAAAACTGCAGTGCCCTTATTCTGAATTACCCATTTTTCCTGTGCCCAGAAATATATCATGTGCTACACAACCTTTTAGTTGTTTTTACCTTTTCTAACAAGTTCAAAACCCAGCCACAATCGTTTTCAAGCTTTAGTAGGTTAATATTGTACAGACCATTCTAACCACCATTTTAAACCTGTTTCATCACCAAAAAAAAAAAAAAAATAGGACTTCTGGCTTTTTCCACAATATTAGATCTATCATATCAGAGTCCTTTATTGAATATTTTATTGACCGTCTGCTTGCCCTATGCTAACCTGCCTGACATCCAAAGTTTCTCCCTCTCTGGAGAGGCCACGTCAGTTCCCATTAAGCAGCTGAGCGTGAATTTTTCCCTTCTTATTTCCTGTGGATAAAGTCCATCCCAGCAGGAGGAAGCTGGGCCCTGGTGCATCCCAGGCACTGCCAGATCCAGCAGCAGCTCGGGGTGGATTTAAGGTGGCCTTGGCAGGGGTGGGCTCCACACATCCCTTTGGGGCTTGCATCAGCATTTTGTGTAATTCTGCTTTACACAAATGTGAAGGTACTGAAGAGGAAAATTTCTTCCCTGGGCAAGTTAATTACTTGATTTCTCATAGAAGCAAAGCTTGAAGCAAAAGGGAAGAGGAAAATGCATCTTTTACCTAAATTAGGCAGCCTGTCCAGAAACAGGGGTTTGATGTCCTGAGCTGTTGCAGTTTTAATTACCTCAGTTAATTTTCCAAATTTTTAAAACGTTTTTAATGCTTAATTTTACTTTCTGCACACCTTCCTTTTTAAATTGTATAATGTTTAAATTCTGTGGTTTTTGTTTTCCTAGAAAACCAGAAAAAGGTTGTGTCACTGTAGGGTTTTATTGCCATAAAACCCTTTGCTTGCAGAGTTTGCTCTGGCTGGGCATCCTTGAGAGCTCTCTGCTGAGCCTGCTGCCCTCTCAATAACATGCCCATGGTTTTTTGCTGTGCTATGTGACATTTACTAAATAATTTTAATATGAAATAGGTATAAATCTTTCATAATCCCTCAGCTGACATGGTTGAAATAATGGACAATGTCATTATGTGCCTTCCTTCGTGTGCAACAATTGTTTGACAGACATTGTGGCGTCTCTGAGCAGAGCATCCAGGGCAAGGGAAAAAAAAATTTTCCTCCAAGCCATAAAATATTTTAAGCCACCTTTCATGGCGTGTTATTTAATTTATTTTTTTTTAAAACAGAATCTCAAAATATTTAGAAAATTTGTTTTTCTTCAAGGAATAAGAATTCACACAAGAACTTACAACAAGACAACTCTACCTGAGCTTTACTATTCTTGAAAAGCTCTCTGAAAGGAAAAAAGCAAATATGGAAGAACAGATTGTTAGATTGTGTTTCTGAGTGTATTTTCATTGTGGTGGGGCTGGAGGGGTGAACAAAGTTGGTTCAAATTATATCTCTGGGACTGCAGGATGTTGGCAGCAACGTGTGTCTAACTCAAAATGCAGTAAGAAATGGAAAAAAATTAATTTTTTATTGTGGTTATGGAGGTCTGTGGAGAAGGGTGCAATTCTTGGGACATGTAAGGCAGCTCTGGGTTTTTAGTGCCTTTCTTTTCCAAACTTGGTGTCAGATGTTGTAACTTAATTTATTTTCCCATTAGCTTTTTCTAATGACACTAAAACTTCCTTTAAAAGCTTTCCTAATTAATGATCTTTTTGCTCCCAAACAAAAACTATATTGTCTTTGAGAAGTGCCTGAGTATTTTAAAAACAACAGGCTGTTGGTAGGTTTTATTGCCTCATGAATTTAGGGTCAACACACCTATTATTTGCCAGAGTTAATTTGTGCTGGGTTATTGACTGTCAGCTTGTTGGGGATATCTGACTCTTGTAAAAGTTACACTCATCTCAAATGGTTGTAATTTTATTCTTCGTGCTCTGGTGCCACAATATTTAGCTAATAAAAGAGGGGGAACAGTTGTACAAAGGCAGGTATTTAACTTCATGTTTGTGAGAGCCAGGGAATGAGGTTGTCTTTACTCTTTGTATTCCTTCTCGCTAACACTGAGTGGTTTTAATTTTCTTGTAGATAAGGAAAGGAGAAAAGACAACTTTGTTAAAATCAGAAGACATGTAAAATAGTACAAGATGCTTAGTTTTAGGATTTGTAAGTTTTTAATCAGATTTTTCAGGTGGCTCTGTCTGAGCTCAGGGCTTGTCCAAAAGTAAGTTTGGCCACTTGCAAAGGGCTCAGTGGCACTGGAACAACCAACTGCCTGCCAAAAACATGGGAGAGCTTAGTTTGATGGATAACTTGTGTGTCAAGGTGAAAATATCCCCCTTGGACTTTCCAAACTGGAAGCACAGCAGATAGTAAAGCTGGCAGCTGGTTTAAAAATCCCCTAAGAAACCATCCCTTTTGTGTTTACAATTCAGAATTAAATTGGGGAATTGTTCCTTCTGGTTTCCAAGTGTCTGCTGCCATCCCAAATCTGAGCCACATGTCCTTGTGGGGTGAAAAAACAGAGTTTTCTATAAACCAACCTTCAAATGCACAGTGCCAAGCCCAGAGTTTCTCACTGTGCCTTGCACTCTGAACTCCAGTCGATAAAAAGTTCCTCAGCAGAATCCAAATTAGCACCAGCAAGTCATGACCTGTAATGTGGGAGTTGGAAAATATCCATTTATTCTGCAGTGTGCACAGGGAAATCATGTGTTCCAGTGCAGGAAATTCAGGAGAGTGGTGAGCTTGACCCTGTATTCCCAGTTTTATCCCAATCCCTTTTTTTCAATGCCCAAATAAGTTATTACTCCTTTGCTTCATTCTGGGCTGACAAAAACAATTCAAAAATATTCCTCAGCATGCTGGATCTCTGCAGATCCAGGGTGCACCTGACAGGAGTTTGTTCTGAGACCCCTCCTATTAAAAAGTGGAGGGTTACTCTGACCCTGAAACCCCAGCACTGCTGAACAGGTGACAGTCTGATTCTTTGCTTGATTTCTGGCTTTTGGCTCTCTGCAGTGGATATTTATTGCACAAAAAGGGGGAAGCATCTGAGACTGGTTTAAGCCAAGTCTAGGAGCTTCCCTGCCTGCCACAGCCACCCTGAGGAAACACCTAAGGAACTAAAGCATCTCTGCTTTTATGGTTAATTTATAAATAACCACCCCAATCCTTCCTGAATTATTTTTGCTAGTTTACAGTGTGTGTAGAGCTTTTAAAACTGGAAAACCAAAAGCTGGCTTTGTTGGTTTTCTCACGAAGTTGTAGCCAGAGCAGTGAATTCATAGCTAAGCTCTCACTTGGTGGCTACTGTATTATAAATAACTCTTTCACCATACCCCTGTTTCTCCAGCCACTACTCACTGTGAGTAGCACTTACTCACAAGCACCGAGTAGCAGAGAAGTAGATGATTCTGCTGTCATTACTCACAGTTTTAGTACCCTGGCACATCAGGAGTTCTATTTTCAAATGAGGCATCACTTTCCTCACGAAGTGGCAAGTTTTCCTACCCGGTAAGACTACACTTGCAAAAATTATCCCAAGGAATTATAAAGCAGGGAGAAACTATAGCCTGGGATATTTGGGAGGGTGTGTGCCTAAAAGTAGTGCTGTGTTTTTTCCTTGGGCACTGTCAGGAATGTGGAGCTGAGCAGCAGCTCAGGAGCACTGATGGCAGAGGCATCACCTCACCCCTCCTGCTTTCCCCTCACCACCACTCTGCTTTGCTTTCAAAGTGTAAATTAACTTAAAGGTTCAAAGCTTTTGGGAAAGATTCCAGACCAGAGGTCATCTTTTCTGGGTGGTTTATTGGCTGGCCTGTGTTTGCCCACATCTCTAGTGTTTACCAGCTGAGGGAGTTTATGAAATTTTGATGCAGGAATTAGGTTGTTGCTCATCTTGTACCTTCTTGCTCATATTATTGACAGTACCACTGAACTGCTTGAGGCAGATAGTATCTCAGTGATCACTGTGCTATTTCAGCTCTCCACTGCTGACAACATCAGAAGTGTTTTAACAGGGTTTTAATGGGCAGCCTCTGCAGCTCCTTGGAGGGTTGCAAATAGCTGCTGTGAAAATCCTTTTCTGCCGCTCTGAGCTGACATGCCCTCCTTTCCTTTCCTTTCCTTTCCTTTCCTTTCCTTTCCTTTCCTTTCCTTTCCTTTCCTTTCCTTTCCTTTCCTTTCCTTTCCTTTCCTTTCCTTTCCTTTCCTTTCCTTTCCTTTCCTTTCCTTTCCTTTCCTTTCCTTTCCTTTCCTTTCCTTTCCTTTCCTTTCCTTTCCTTTCCTTTCCTTTCCTTTCCTTTCCTTTCCTTTCCTTTCCTTTCCTTTCCATTCCTTTCCTTTCCTTTCCTTTCCATTCCTTCCCTTCCCTTCTCCATGCAGCTGCTGCCTGTCTCTGTGGCTGCAGCACTGGTGACAAGTCCTCCTGATGCAGGCCAGGCACTGTGCAAGTCCCTGCATCCTTCAGGGGAGCTGTGAAGAGGAACAACAAGGCTGTGAAACTGCTGGGAAGGGCAGGGAACCCAAACTGCGTCCACAAATCCGAACAACATCGCACAAGTTCCACCCGTGCACAACACACAGCTTTCCCCTCTTGCTTTGTTGCTCACAACATGTTTTTCATGATGCCCCAGAGCAAGACTTAACTGATTCTAAAGCAAACAACCTTTATTTTTCAGCAGCAAACAGAATGGGATGGAATAAATCCCCCCTTTTCTCAAGACAAAGCGTTGATTTGATGGCAGCAGTTTCTAGCTGAGTGGTTGCCTTGCTCTGCTTGTTACCAGAAATGAGGCTTGGAGAACAGCTTTCTTTGCACTATGGAAAAGCTTTCTCCTCCCTATTTTGCTTAATATAACTATAATGTGCCCTTTATCACACTTCAACTTGAGTAATCCCAGTTCAGAAATAGTGCAGAAATACCCATGGGAAAAAGCACGAGAAATGTACGTTATAAAAAACACACAGGCCAAGCTCAAAAGATCCACTGACATGTAAATTTAATTAAAAAATTATAGGTTTTCAATGAGGGCTTGTGTCTTCAATTTACCAGTTTCCATGACTTCTCCAGCAAAAGTGTTTCTTTTTTGCATTCTTGGTGGAAAACACACTGAGGGCTGTTACAGTCTCCAGGAAGAGTCTCTATTCTGTGTCACAGGGAAAAAAAAATAAGATTACTCAAAATATGTACACTTGAAATAAGTAAGAAAAATGTCCACTTTCCTGTTTTGTTTTATTTCTATCCTCTAACAAAAGTTAAACTTTCCAGTAACCAGCAGTGCATGAAAAAAGCATGTCCTAACTGTATGAATAAGCTTCCTTTTGATTGCATGTGCAAATTTTAGGGTATTTTTGTTCTTTCCATGAGAGGTGTGAGAGATTGGGTAAAATAGTGGTGAGTGGGTGAGCAGAAGAAGAGCTGATGGCCAAAGGTAGAGGCTCATGATATAAAATGTCACTATTCAAAGAGGATTCTAGCTTAAAGAGAATCCCAAAGTTTCATTATAGAAAATTATTAATTTCTTCACCAACTGCATGTTTTAGGGAAGAAATCCCAGCAAGGGAACCCCACCTTCCTTGGTGTCATATCCCAGAACCAAGGGATGTCCAAAATCCAGAGGTTCTCCTCAGTGTCCTCAGCCTCAAATCCCGAGGGAAAATAAAACTTGAATCTCTTGACTGGTAAAACTTAAAAGGAAAATCCAAAGGTCTTTGGAAGTCAGCAGGATTAAATGCTTTTCTTAATTCTATTCTTCCATCCCCTCTTCTTTCAGCAAAGCCCCGTGCAGGCTGAACCTCTCAAATATCAGGGTATATAAAAGCTACTTCTGCTTAATGCCCTTTATTTCAGTTTTTAATGCAGTAAAGGCAGTGGCTTTTGTGGTGCTTTCTTAAGTCTGAAGCAGCTGCTCAAAGGGCCAAATCTTTAGGTTAAGAGAGAGGAAAAAACCCTTGTATCTGGAATTTCAGCCCCTCAGTCAATAAATGCAGATGTTCAGAGCAGAGCTGTGACTTTCACACTTTCTGCCTCCAAACTTGTGGGTTCTGCTGCAAGCTGCAGCACTGAAAACCACTGTGGTTTTTGTTTCTCTAACTTAATTAATAAAAACAATTCATTAGTAGCTGATGCCTTTCAGAATGGTTTTTCCCTGAGTCAGCTTACTGTGGAAGAGGTTCATTATAAATTACAATGAGCAAACCAAAAAGAAATAGGCAGAATAAAGCTTGTGATGTGTGGTGGGCTTCTCTTAGCTGAGTTTATTTGAGGAAACCTGTAGCCAAAATGCTGCATTCTCATTTATATACATTGCTTCATGACTAAAATTAAAAAAAGGAGTTGGAATGGGCAAGAGCAGAAGGGACTAAGGGAAGGAAAAGGAGCCAGTGCTGCTTTGGACTTATTTTTATGCAGATTGTTTGTCACCTGTGCTGGTTCAGTGGCTGCTTTGAAGTTAGTCTGGCATTAGTGTTGTGCCTTAGGCAAGGTTGTTTGCTGCCTCTGTGTCCATGTTATTTCACTTGCTTTTATGTTCACTTCTATCTCATGGATGTGCTCTGCCAGTTTGGATGTAATTCTATGAAACCTGGCTTTTGGTTTTATCCTGTAACTTTTGCTCACACCAGCCATCCTTTACCTTGCAGAAAGACACTTGGTGAGTGAGAGGCATTGGATTGGCCTGGTCATTCCTGAAATTCCCATTAACAAAAGTGTAATATTTTAAATTCTGTTTCTTAACACGTTCTAAACACGATGAAAACCAATTAGAATTCAGAGGGTCACAGACACATTCATTCCAAAGGGGGAATCTGATGTAATTATGCCTCTGATGGTTGTACTCCATGATCCTGGAGGTCTTTTCCAACCTGAATGATCCCGTGGCTCATCTGGATGCAAAGTGATTCCAGAAGGATTGGTGAGGATCTGCCTGTCCAGTAGGTTTGGACTGTGCAGGATCAATACAGAGATTTAAGGGATGAATTCATCACTGCAGCTGTTTATTGAACATCATAGAACAGAAACTAGCCTGCAATTGCACAGGTTGTCACCACTTGAATCCTCTCTGTCTCCTCTCCTTTATTCCCAAATATGTTTTTATCCCACCTCTGTGGGGACAGGCAAGGTGCTGCATAGCCTAAGGGCATTTCCTCACTTCAGAGTTGAAGAGTTCCCTTAAAAATAGACCTTGTGTGTAACTCTGGATTCAATCACCCAAAATAATGACTAAAATTTCCTTATGTTGCCTGTGCTTCTTCAGCACGTGGAGCAAATGTAAACTGCAAATTATTAAAAAAAAAAAAAGCGAGAGAAAGAAAATAAAATGTCTCTTGTTTCTCCCTGAGATTCCCAGGTCCAGGGCACAGCACCCATCACCCCAGGCCAAGGCCACAGTGGCAGACTGAGACCCTGG